>NW_020450709.1:298717-499094 GCF_003343035.1 Apteryx rowi
CATGACATCTCTCATACGAGCCCCTGGCAGGCCACAAACCTCTCTAGACATGAGGTCAGGTCGGCAGATAGATGCCTCCGTCCCCTGCAGCAGGGAGTCCTCCACAACAATCACCCGCTGCTTCTTCTGGGCGTTCCGGCAAGGCACAGGGTCTGTTGTCCCAGGTACTTCCCTTGCACTCATCCCACTCGTATAGCTCAGATGAGAACCACTATCTCAAAAACTGTGATTTTGTTTTCCAGTCTTGGAGCTCTGGGGGTTTTTTGTGCTTCCCCCCCCTCCTCCCAGGGCAATAGTAATTTCATACTCTGGGAAAACAAATGCTTTGGGAGAAAAAAAAATCTAAGCCTATCACCTTGTCTTTTACTTAGGCATCTTACAAGCTATGCCTCTGGTTATTCTTATATTTAATGAGTGCTTTTGACTGTAGTATTCCAGTAACTGTTAAGAAAGAACWTTTAGAGGTGCAGAAAAAGTGGTTGTAGCTTTTCACCTTACCAACACTGACTGAAAAAGCTACCTTTCATGTATCTGTGGATCTTGATACACTTAAGACCAAGAAAACATGCTGCTATTTTTTTTCTTGAAATAATGAATTCCATATATCAAGAGCAGTCTGATTTGGATTATTAATTATCCTATATCTACATAAAATTAATTATTTGCTTAATTAAATTCTTAAAAGATCATTAACGTTTTGGCTTAGTGTGCAGCTCTTCCTTGGCAATGTGGAAGTATTATGTATCAGTGTGAAATGCAGTGGTATCAGTAAAAGAATTGTCCTAACATAAAGATTTTATTAGGTTGATGCAAGAATTACTAAGTGGGGTTCTCTAGCCACTGCTAGTGTTTAGATTGTCATAGTGATCTGTTCTTTCTAAAAATCTAGTAGCAAACTTCTGGAGTTAGGGGCAGAAATCTCGTATCACCTGGGAAGCCTGCTATACTGCTAAGGCTCGGCAGAAGAGTGACCCATCGTGGATCTCATTAACTGCAAAAAAGGAAACTTTCAGATGATGGTGGGGTGAGCTTCAGTCTCAGTTTCTTAACTTGACAGGAACATCTGAGCTCTGTAAGGTACTCTGAAGTTAGGAGTCTGTTGTRATGTGGAAAGGAAAAAACTTTTCGCCTTATATGGGAAAAACTTCTGATGTCTGTTTTGAATGCTTTGTGCTACCACTTTAAGTAAATGAGCTCACTGAATGAGCTCCTTTGAACTAGGAGAGCAGAAAGATTTCCTGTCCCTTTTTTTTATTAGCTCCCTTCATCTGTGCCTTTGTAGAAGAAAAAGGGATGTTTATGTAACCTGTTCATATTCCTCTTTTCAGCTGAAGTTTGTCTCAAAAATCTTGTAGTTAAAGTCACTGAGTGAGTTAAGTAAACTGATTCTGAATAAATTACCAGTGGTTTTTATTTTAGGGTAAATCTGGTGGAGGGAGAAGAAATGATGATGATGATCCCTTCCTACTTTCCAAAAAGAGACACAATACATTTTGTTTTTATAGAGCATCTTTCTTTTGCCTTGAGAAGTGCTAAACATTCATATGCTTATACTTTTAATTAGACCAAATAAAATGTAATAATTATAAACCTGTTTTTTCCCCTCAAATGAAAGATACGAAACAGTGAAAGTAATAGTTACATTTCAGTTTTAATCTGTTCTTACAGCCCTGCCCACTTACTGTTCAAAGAGGTCTGAAGGTCAGTGGTTTTAAGCTGACAAAAGTAGGTAGTGAGTTTCAAAATTATTCTTAAGGGACATTAGTAGGATTGCTACTATATTTATCAAGTATATAACAAAATGGAGTATAAGATACTTTTAATTCCAAAGAATTAACAATTCTGATAGACAGTGTATTGTGGGAGGTAAAGTGGAGGTGAAGTAGAGATAGGAAAGAAGACAAATCCAAACAGGAAGTTAACCTCAGTTAACCAGAGAACAGAGGAATCGATTCTAGTTCTGAGTCATGTATTCTAGTGCTATACTGTCTGTTTAGGTAAAGCAGGCTTTTTGTGGAGTGTTGTTACACCATATTGGAATCTGAATTATTATCTCTAAATTTCTGGTTTGTGCACTGTGGTAAAAGAGTGAAAGAATAAACATGGGATGATAGAATGATTAAAATGATTACAGTTTAAAAGCTAAAGCATTAGGTAATGGCCTCTCTGATACTGGTAAAGTTACTTGAAAAAAAAAAAGCAGGAGTTTATTTCTGAAAATTAGTCAGTTTATTATTAATAGGCAAGAAAATAGTCATCAATACTTTATCTAGCACTGTAATGTCTAAAATTATCTATGCTGCTAAGATGATTTGGCCAGCCTACTTCAAAAGAAGTCATGTGAACTATAGCAAACCTAGAGTGAACAAAGACTAGGCTGAACATGTGATAAGAAAGAACTAAAAAGTGGAAACTCTTCACATAAGTTAAATAACAGTATTTGATGCTAACCAGATAAGTGAACTTCAGATAGAGATACTTCAGAGGATCCTTTTTTTTTTTCATTTTCTGTAACTGTTTAGCCATGAAATAGGAAATGCATAGTAAATTTAACTTTTTTTTTTTGGCCTGTGCAAATCAACTGGGTTAGCTTTAAAGCTGAAAGCTAATATGATTGATTGTGTATTTGCCTTTTCAGCAAGTGCAAAAGTTCTTGGGGTATGTGTATGAATATTTGACATAGACAGGGATCATACAGACATATAATCTTATAACTCGTGATTCTTATCTGTCTGTGGCAATGAACCGTTTAGTTTTCTGGTGCCAAATAAACTTTTAAAGAGTATAATAGCACGTTATCATTGGTATCAATCCAAATCTATTTTAATATAATTTGATATTGGAATAATACAGCAAGCTATATCTTGTTCTTACATTGCTTAATCTCTCGGGTTTTTAGTAGCAGCTTTCTTTGTTAGCTCAAAGATTTTCATGTTGACTGAGAACTAAACTTACGTTGTCTTTGCAGCCTTAGTGATGAGTTCTGTTGTGCTCAAAAAGTCTTTCAGTGTGTGTGTGTAGAACTGTTTTTTTCAGCTTTTTCTTACGTTGTCTTCATTTTTGTGTGTGTGTGCTACTGTTAGCACTGACACAAGTAAGAAAAATTAACATGCTCTGTCTCTGTTGGATAAAACAGGTTTTGGACTAAACCACTGCTGCTTAATGTCTTAATCTGGAATAACTTTGCAATAATAATGCAAGTGAAGGATACTCAAACTTATACCAGTACAGTTAGAATAATACTGTAGTCAAAAAGAAATATACAACCTATGAAATATTTTGAATTTGATCTAAATCTTCTGTTGTTAGGTGTTACCGAACATGGTATTAAATGTTCTAACCTAGCTCGTGTTATTTCTGGTAATAATTAAAACCTATATGCAGATAAAAATGCATTATGAATCATTGCTTTGTTTTGATGTACAAAGTTATACCATATTATAGAAAAATAAATCACCTCCTTTAAACTTTATCCAGTTCAGTGGTTCTCAAACTTTTTAACTTCTTCTCTAATAGTTTTAAGATCCTTTTCTCATCACTTCTCTCCCATATGTATGTGTATTTCGACCCTCTGATCTAGTCCAAATTGCTGTAACATAATTTGTGGTGTACTTCCCTGCCATATGAATGACTGCATTTGTAAATATTTATCTCCCTCTTAAAATATAAGAGTAAAAAGTTCTCTCCCCCACATGCCCTAAAAATACAAGAAACAAAACAACCRTATGAAGTTGGTCATGAACCTGACTCAGTCTAGCCTAATCCCCCTTCAGATTTTACATTCCATGTTTAAGCACAGTTGTCCTGCATTCTTAACCTAGGCCTTCCTGTCTCTCTAGTCTCTGGGTCCTCTGTCTACATAGAGGTATTCTAGGGAATTGCTTCTTTCCCTTTACCTTTCCTTATACTGGGCTATTCCTTCATAGTSTAGGCTCATAACACTCTGTGATGGTAAGTGACCCAGGAGAAAGTACTACCTTGCCTGTTCTTTTTTGTTTGTTTTGGTGTGGGGTTTTTGTGTGTTGYGTTTGTGGGTGTTTTTTTTTTTTCTTTAGTTACTCATTCCTCCTGCCTCGCAAAAAGGGAAGGTATGGAGAAGAACGTAAGAAATGTTTTTCCAAGTCTCATGACAGCCCCATGTAGGCTATTCTGGGACTCAGCAGTGGCTGCCTGTACGCTAGTAGTAGATAGCTAGGAAAGGGGATGGCAAGCATTTGTGTAGTGGTGGTTTCCCACAGCAGTTTTCCAAATCTTATTTTGTGGCTCAGGGTTTCTGAAAACAAGATGGTGTCCTTTTCCTTCATAAGCCTTGACAGGCTTCTCATTCAAGAATGTATCTGTTATGTTTTTGTTTCTTTTCTAATTGTGTAATATTATCCACCGCATCTTGCAGTGGGGATTTTTTGAACCTGCCATTGCATGGATGAAAAAACTAATGATGTTTAAAATTTTTAATATAAATTTAATAAACAGAATAATAATAAAATTTAAAGTTAACAACTACAATAATAACACACTTTAAAATTCAATAATAATAATAAAACTGATCCCTGTTCAGGAGATATATCTTGAAATCTGACAGTCAGCTGGCAGAGGCATTGGACAGTGTGGACAGTTCTCAAGCCTGCACTGCCTTTGGCCTTGTTTGTTTCTCATCCCAGTGGCCTCATTAAGTTATGTGAGATAGGRACTGAAGCCAGATGGAATGTTTGGGGATTTCTTCGTCTTCCTCCTTTCTTCCCTACCTAAAATATAGTTAGTGTCCTAACAAGAAAGTTCAGTCACCAGTTTGAGAATCACTTGATTGGCCAAAATTAATGCGAGACTGTTGAGATGACTTATCTTTGGCTTGAAATTTTTTTAGCTTGAAGCTTGAAACTACTAATAAACTTCATGCAAAACAATTTTACTTTCTGTTAAAAACCAATCTTGTTTTTCAGACAGAGAACCTAGAGAGTACAATAACCATACCGGATATCAGATTACATAGCAACCCTTCAGCTTTTAATGTTTACTGCAATGTCCGCCATTGTGTATTGGAGTGGCAAAAAAAGGAAGCATCCGTATCTTTGGCTTCAAAGAACAGTGTACAGAGTGGCGATTCAGACAGTGATGAAGAAGAGGAATCCAAAGAGCCACCCATTAAACTTCCAAAGGCAAGTAACTGGATACCATTTCAAGTGTGCCATGTATGTGGTCTGAAGTTGGTATGTTCTTTGTAGGGGAAAAAAGAACAGGATTATAAGATAGCTGCTTGGAAAATAGGAATTGTTACATTCATAGTCCATCTAGTCCAGAATCATCTGCAAGTGTGATTGTCAAATGCAGAGAGCGCTTGTAGTTCTTAGATAATAGGAGAAAACACATCTTTCCTACAAGAGGAGTTTCTTAGCCCTTTCARTGAAAGATAGATGCATTTGCTGAATTAGAAAGATTTAGGTACATGCCAAATAATTAATATTAGTCAATTAAATATTCTTTTATAAGTACTTTTACTTGAAAATAACATGCAGCTTCAAAAGTCTGCACAAAATGCAGATAAGGTAGCTCTTACATTCTCTTTATTATTGGAATTCAGTTGGTGGGTTGTTTTTTAAGATGATCTGCAGGTTATACATGCAGTTGCAGTAACTGTGAATTATTCTTATTACCTTAATTTTTTAAAATTCTTCCTTTTTTAGCTTTAGTGCCTTTTTCTCATAGATACTCATAGGTGGTTAGTAATGTGCATTAAGATTTTTAGACAGTATAGTACAACARTCTTCCCCCCCCAACCATTTGAGATTAATCTGTTATTCTATGATGATAGTAGGATTAACAGTGGAAAGTCAGAAATCCTCTATATAGGAGTTACTGAACTTTTTTCTTAATTTTTTAATTTGCTCGTAAATCCACTTGTTTTGTACTATGTAACTGCTGCAGATTCAGTTTTGTTCATTGTTAGCTTATTAGTGCTATGAATCCTGTTTCCTTTTGTTTTTCTTTGAGTCTAAAAACTTATTCAGAGTAATTTTCCTTGCTTCTTTGTTCTAATCACATTACAAATACTAAATTAAAAAGGCTACTGCTGCAGTAATTTTGTTGAATATTCTAGTTGCTTAGAAAATTAGGAATTTATAGATGATTGTGTTTAGAAAGTTTTATCCAAAGGACAAAATTGGTATTCTGGAAATAGCAGTGGAGAATTGGGGAGGAATGTAAACTAGGTAACTGCACAACTTGATAACTGAAATTTCAGTGCATATAGTTGCAAAATAATACACAATCAGCAGGAAAAAGTTAGCATTATTTATGCACTGTATATGACTTCACATGGATTATAAGTGAGACAAGTTCTTACAGATGCTTCATTTAAAACTTTAATTAAAAAGCAATCTAATGTTGTAAAGAATGGACTGGAGTTCCAAAAAGATTCTGGAATTAGATGATACTCAGAGAAGGATAAGATTTACCATGGCACAGACAACACTTGCATGTGGAAACTAAAAGATTGCTGTTAAGCGTGTCAGAGTTTAAAATTTTCAAGTTGTAACACAAAGGAAAAAACAATTATTCTCTTTAGAAATATTTTAAGTCTTTTAAAATTCATTTGGAGAGTGTTAACTGTGTGAAGTATTCTGTATGTATACATGTAAAGTAATGCAAAATAGTAAACATATTACGTATCATTATTTATTCTTAAAAATACATATAAATTAATGCAGGTATTAAATCACACAATTACAAGGGGAAAGTTAAATAAAAATGGTAGTGTAGATGAGACTTCCTGAAGTTTTGTTTGTTTTGAGCAATTAGTTATAGGTCATAATGTCTACATCCAGGATAGAAATGATATGCACCATTCATAAGGCAAGCTTATGCTTTTAAGTCTCAAAGATGTTAGAAAGGGAGCAAGAGGATGGATGTACACTGAGTGTCAGTGGAAGCTGGCAGGCTGTGACACACAGAAATCGAGACTGCAGCAGCACTTGTTTTGGCTCAGAATCTTCAGAGAGCTGAGAGAAAAAAGTTTAAGGTGTCTTGAAAAGAACTGTTTTTATTCTGTTGGGATTTGGAAGAAGTTTTGCTGTTGCTTTTTTAATAATGCTCATATTTTTCAGTACCCTCTGCCTCAGTGTAGCTCAGATAGTGGGTTTTTCTCAGCTTAGTCTCCTAGACTGCATGTGTGCCCCATCTGTTCTCCTAGCAACACTTGTGAAACCTCTGGGGATAAAACTAAATAAAGGGCTTTTGGACTGTAAAAGAGGGGTCATGGATGTGAGATACCATTATCTTGTTTCCTCTTGGCTGTAGCAGTGAATGAACACAAACCTCTCTGGTTTCCAGTGATATGTCACTAAATTTTGTTTAGTATTTGCTTACTGTGCTTTTTCCCTGTTAAATTTGTGTTACTTGGATCTGTCTGCCAGCTTTATAGTAGGCATAAAAGCGAAGAGACTTGTTTTAAGAAACCTATCCAATCTGCTATCTTGGATACTAAATAAAATCTGTGTAGATTTGGATAAATTCCAGTATAAATATCTATTGTTGACTCCAAGTTAGTTACTATTGCAGTGAAAGTTCACCAAATTAATTTCTCTTCTGTTTTTCATGTGTTATGTTCTCTGCTTTCTCCAGCTTCCTCTGTCATCTGTGAAACAGGTCTTCTGTTTGAAGATCAGATAAAACTTCTAGACTTATCTCAGAAGTATTATCACTGGAAAGAAAGTTTCCAGACATGTTCTACAGCGCATCTTATTCTTTAGCCTGCAAGATTATGTTGGGTTTTGGATCCTAGCAAAAACATCCATGCTGTCATTTTGTTGACAATTTTTTTTCTGTAGATTCCATGCATGTATTTCATTCCTTCAAAGGAAAGGAGGGAAATGTAAGATGCAGTCTGCAGGAAAATTGCTGTTGCACTTTGGAGACTTGATTTGATTTTTGTTTTTATTCTTCCTCCAACAGTCAAACAGGTGGTAAAATAACTTCTGAAAGACAGGAGTGAGACAAATAAGGTGACAGAAAAGATCATTACAAGTCATCTAGTAGACATTTTAGCTGGCTGTCAGAATAGATCTGTAGCCCCGTTTTAAACATGAGTGGCAGTTCTGTTAACCATTTTATTTATTTTCACATTTCAGTCTTTTTTCTTCAATCTTAATCAAAGGTAAATCTGTATTAAATACTCTAAGCATTGAGGCCTGTCTCTTGAAATCTTAGCTTTAGATTTCTGAATAGAAACACACAGTGAACTTTTGAAGATGTGCTTGCTTGCTTGTTTGTAACAGGAGTTCACCCCACTTTCTTTTCTTTCATACACATAATTATTAGAAGTACTGAATTTGAGAAATTCCTGAAAGGAACAGTCAGTGGAGGGAAGCATAATTGTAATCTCAGAATATTCAGGAATGCTAAAAAGGGAAAGTTAAGAGTGGTTGCAACAGTACTCTTACAGATGCTGTATTAGTTGGCATAACGTGTGTCTGTGACAAGTACATACAGAGTTTTTGTCACAAGTAACTAACCTTCATTTTTTTTTATGTTGTAGCAAAAACAGTCTGAGGCTTTTGAGGGGAAAGTATTAATGCTGCCAGTATCAGCTGAGAAATGTAATATTACTCAAGTGGGGAACTCTGGTTGTAAACAAGTTCTCACTTGCTTGCTCACATTAATGAGTGAGGAAAAAGGAAATAAGGTCTCTCAATTAAAGTGTGAACTCAATGAAATTAGAAGGAGTCAGAAGCATGGTTTGTCTTACATTCCTGACTCTGTCCAAAATTTGAAGTTTCCTTATTTTCTTTTTCCAGGGAATTATTACTCTGTTTAGATATGTCTTTCATATAACAGATGTAACTTCTGTTAAATATTTACTATTACAGTTGTGTAAGTAAATCTTGGGTTTGATTATTTCTTTCTCTGAGTTGCTATTAAATTCTGTACTACACAGTATTATTCAAATAACTGTCCTGTGAACATTAGGAGGTACCATTACTGACGAAGATCCAAAAGCATCATGTTATCAGATGTTCTAAAATATCTTGTACTTTTTTAGATCATTGAAGTTGGGTTATGTGAAGTCTTTGAACTGATAAAGGAGACAAGATTTTCTCATCCATCCTTGTGTCTCAGGAGTCTACAAGCCCTACTGAATGTCCTCCAGGGCCAGCAGCCAGAAGGCCTCCAATCAGAGCCTCCTGAAGTGCTAGGTAATATCTTTCTCCCCCCTCCCCCCTTTTACTTTATTTTCCCCCCTTACTTTATTTTATAGAAAGAAATGGTTCTAGCAAGTATCTGTGAGACAGTAGCATTTTTCCCTTGTTCTAATTAATACAGGTTTATGCTTGTTTTCTCTTCTGAATTGACTGACTTGATTCTGAAGTGTTTGCCCTTATGGTGTATGTAACTACTTTCTCGCCATTAATCTTTTGTAGAACAGAAATGGTGACATGTAAAGGTGTTTTTAAAAAACAAAAAAACAGTATTTTGCACTTGTGTAGTGTAAAGTCTTGCAGAAACATAGTAACCTGGTAGCCTAATAAATTGTGATTCATTTGCTTTACTGAATCTCCAAAATATTTGGTCTTAATGGAAAGAAAATAATTCTACAGGGAAATTCTGTCCTGATCTACYGCTCTATTCTGTCACTTAAGTATTTAATATTATAATATAATATTAGAATTTATATGAAGCTGCCTAAATTGTTAGAATTCGTGCTTTTGTTTCCACGTACCATCCAGAAGTTTATCTGGAAAACCCTTTCGCTTTTAGTGGTGCTGAAAACAAAAGTTCAGCTCTTAATGGCTGTGAATATATGATTGATTATGCTGTCCTGTCAGTTCAAATAGTTATCCCCTGGCAATAACCATAGTTTTTACTGGTTTATAGAATTGCGAGGAAAGCTGGACTGTAACATCTGTTGTTTTTTAAAACAAACAAACAAAAAATTCTTCAGACTACCTACCTGTGTGTTTCTATGTTATGGCCAGTGTTCTATTTCCAAAGATCATAGTAACTTATTTCAGAAAGCTTTTATATTGTATTGAAGTGAGGTTTCAGAGAACATAAAGCTAGAAAGGAGGCTTGGTTTTGATTATTATTGCCTTACAGTGATTATTTATATATACTGTCATAAAAGTTGAGGTAGCTTTTTGTTTCTATCTTGATTGCTATAGATGTTCAGCCACTAAACAGTGCTTAAAAAAATAAAGCATATGGTAAAAATAATTTTCAAGATACTGATTTGAAATGCTAATTTCTGAGAAATGCGATATGCTTCAACATGGGCAGCRGTCATAAAGATTAGACAAGGGTTGGTCAAGACCTACATGTAATCTCAGTATTGAACTAGCTTGTCTGGGCAGGTAAATAATTCCTTTTGGTCCATTAATTATTAATATGTGTTCCACTGTGACAGAAGGATTGAGGGTCTTCTTATTCTTCAGTCATTGTGAATATCAAGACTTTTTTCCAGGGGAAGAAGAATGAAAAGTTAAGAGTGACTGTTGCAAGCCTATCTAAATAAGATGCTTTGTTTCTTTTCTGCCACTGATTAGTAGCTAAACAGAAGGAGGAATCACTAATGTTAGAAACTGTATTCTGCTCAAGGAGTAACATAATTTGCACCTACTGGAAGTATTTTGTAATCTCATCTCTTGACTTTTTATGTAGAAAGACCAGTATGAGCGATCACTGGTGAAAATAGGTTGTTTTAACTTTTGAATGTTGATCGGAGACATCAAACATGCAATATGTTCTGAAAGTAATTGACATAAATTGCACTTGAAAGAATAAAATGTTACTCTTTTTCAGAGTAGAATTACTTTTAAATTGTTTTTCTTGGGTGTCTACTTTGGAGTTGGAAACTGTTTCATGTTCCAAAACTGTTCAGGTAAGCCCGTATACTTGAGGGCAGGAGAGAAAGCATCCTATGCTAGAATCTTAGTCAGAATTTCCTGACCTTTGATAATTTTCAGATGCTTTTGACTAGGTTCATGTGTGTACATAAGTAAGTGTTTACTATTAATGATTTTTATGATAAAGTAAATGATGGTATTAAAATACACATCTGGGGTCATACTGATTTTTTTTTTTTTTTTTTTTTTATTGCGAGTTCAGGGCTTTACCATGTTTTTTGTTTCTATGTTCTGTTCTTTAGAACTAATGGCTCACTGAAGCTCCACGGCAGTGTAGTGCCCTTTGCTGGTCTCTTCTCCTCGTTCACTGGCATAATTTTAACCATCAATACAGTGTAGCAGGAGAAACTGAAAATAGGGCTAACTTAACGGCTGAGGAAAGATATGTACTGTGTATTTTGTAGGTTTAAAATTAATCTCCCATTGACTGGAAACCTGCTTAGTATGGTTTGGTGACTTGCCTAGGTAATTGTCGCATTTTATTTGCAGAATCCCTGTTCCAGCTTCTTCTGGAGATAACTGTCCGAAGCACAGGGATGAATGACAGTACAGGACAGTCCTTGACAGCACTTTCCTGCGCTTGCCTCTTCAGTTTGGTAGCTGCCTGGGGAGAGACAGGAAGAACACTGCAAGCAATCTCTGCTATCCTCACCAATAATGGCAGCCATGCTTGTCAAACTATTCAGGTCTCACACTAAATCTTCTTTTTATCTGGAATTTTGTGTAAATCATGTGTGCATGAGTTCTGAGAAGATCTAATATGTAAATTCAGTTACCTTCTTTTCTTACTGTTTTTGAAATGGATGTTTCTTTGTCTCTCGAGTTGGAGATAGTACATAAAATAGAACATAAAAAATGGGCAAATGGGTTTTTGGAGTGTGAATTTAAGCTCTTTGTAGTTCTACTATCTAATCTAAAATATTGTGATGCAAGTACCATAGTCTCATTATTTATTTTACTGTTAGGTGCCAACCATTTTAAACTCTCTTCAGAGGAGTGTACAGGCAGTTCTGGTGGGCAAAATCCAAATCCAGGACTGGTTCAGTAATGGGATAAAGAAAGCAGCCCTGATGCACAAATGGCCATTGAAAGAAATATCTGTAGATGATGATGACCAGTGCCTACTTCAGAGTGATGGTTTTTTCCTCTATCTCTTATGTAAAGATGGACTTTACAGAATTGGCTCTGGATATAGTGGGACAGTGAGGGTAAGGTGATTTCTTGTCTGGTGAACGGCAGTTAAAATATTAACTTTTATGATATTCTGTTGCTTTTAAAAATGTTTTGTGGCTTACTAATGATTAGTTCTTTTACACTCTTTCTAAACTCTTCTGATTTCTGTGAGCATTTTACAGGTTTTTCTTTTTTTTTTTAATTCTTGGTATGTTTGAAGACATTGTTATTTAGATGATAAATGAGTAACTGTAAAATTGTCATTCTGACATTTGTTAAACTATTTTGGGGGTTTTTTTTTGTTTTTTGTTTTTTCAGGGCCATATATACAATTCTACATCCCGCATCAAAAACAGAAAGGAAAAAAAATCCTGGTTAGGCTATGCTCAGGTAAGTGAATACCTAGAACATAACCCCCTGCCCAAATCTATAATTCAAGTAGAGCTTGGCTTAGGGTAAGCCTGCATGGCTGTTGTATTGTTCCTTTTGTTTTGATTATAAAGTCAGCACCAAAAACCTAACTTTTAAATTATGGTTGTTAAAGATGGGGAACACTTACTTGTACTGGCCTATAGAAAGGATTAATGAAAAGTATTATTTATTTGTGCTGTCACTGTAACACTTTTTCAGACTATGATGGTTTAGCATTTAAATTTAAAATTGTGCAGTTGCTCTTAATTGATGTGCTCTTGATGAAGTTGGCGTAAATGCATATGCTGTCATAACAAAACAGTATAGGAATACAATTTCTAGATGATAAAAATAACTATTTACAAAAAGTAATTGTTTGGGGGGGAGGGTATATATAATTGCACCACAAGTAGAGATATTGTTGACATTACCTCTGCAAAGAGTTAGCTGTGTTTGGATATATATTTTTTTCAATTAGTCAGCTTTTTGGAATATCAACCACCTTTTTCTATACAYGTATCATTCATTTAAAAAAAAATAGGTTTTGTTTAGAATCCTGGTGTTTCCATTGAGTGTTCAGAAATTCCGAAGTGAGAGAACACTGAATTTGCTTCATTTTGGAACTACTTAGCAAATTTTATTGTATTATTTTTACTATTAACTGAGTGAAATCTGGTTTTGCTTAGTATTAAAACAGATATATTACCAAAAAATATATTGATGCAATACAAATATGGCAGGAGGCATACACTCAGGAGCCTTTTTTTATCAGTTTGGAAAGAAATAGCAACTGTAGAGTTTAACTATCTGTAGTTACATTTTGGGGCATTCTGTATATGACTATAAATATATTGGCTATAAATATATTTAATACTGTTTTTTGAGTGCTTGCACAGGTGTGTGCAACAAATGTGTCGCACAGTGGCTGTACCCATATAAAACCACTGCTAGTTGGAAAAATGTCAGGCTGACGCTATATTTATAGGAGGATGTGAAAATCGCACTTACTGTTGAATGTGTAGCTGTAAAGGAGGTGGGATGTGCCCTTGATCTCATTTACCTTCAACTGCTTGATTAAGTCAGCTCAAGTTCAAGTCATTTTTCTTATTTCATGTCTAAATTACTTTAGACTGAAGCTTTTCTATCTACCTCGATGCTCTTTACTTATTTTTCCTAGTTTGATTGTGATTTCCCCTCCCCACTCATCACACAGATTGCTTTATCCAGAGAAATTCAAGCAGTTTAGATGGGAGTGATTTAGGGTTTTTTGTTTTAATTAGATGATCATAACCAGGATCTCTTATTCTTTGAATAATGAAGATATTCTGGGAATATGCTTTAAGAGACCTCCCTGTGAAATAAGTCCGTTCTTAGACATACAGGATTCTCACCTGAGACTMTTCACACTTAAAGCAAGTGCGAGCCATTGTCAAATCTCTTGGTGTGACATTGCCACTGTCAGAATAGTTATTTAGTCTTTGTTCATCCTGGCATCTAGAACCCTCCTATGGGTAAATACTAGTTTGCTTGGCCTCAGTTCCATTGAATGAATACCTTGATAAATGCCCTTAAGTAATCTTTTTCCTTTCCTGTAGCTGCTTTTATATCAGAAGTATTGTCTGGGAGTAAATTCCCTAATCATGTTTCTACTCTGCTCCATGAAGGGTTCACTGTCATTGTGGGATCAAAAAGATGTGAGCGCAAAGTTACTTTGTTGTCTCTCTTACGGATCATTTGTGTTATGCAGAATTGGGGAGTTTTGCAAGCTCTGTAGATAAAGCTCAACCAAAACTTACTGGACTGTATTTGTTTATGTGTACACTCAAAGATATAGCTATAAGTAATAAACCTGAAATGCAAGTTCCAAGTAGGCACATCTTTTTACTGAGAAACCTACTAAACTGGTGACTGAATCAAGCCTTAAAAAAAAAAAAAAAGAAATCTATGAACACAGAGAAGATATTCTTTTGGTACACCAAAGACTTGTCAATGTGGACTGCTGACCAGAATACATAATTTTGGGAAGATGAAGGTATTTTGCACATAGAGAAACTGAAAGAGAGAAATCATTAGGTCTGAATATCTCCCTTCTCCTAGGTTTGGTTAGCAACTGGGAGGTGAGCAATATAATAACTTACTGTGTGCAACCTTTCATATCATGGCTGCTGTCACCAAAATCACCGCATGCTTTGGGGGTTCTCTTTGGTAAAGAGCTGAGAAAGAATACATACATGAAATCATGTTTTTGTCAAAACAGATTTTTTAGTGGTAGTCAAGATAGTTAAAATAATTAACATTTTTGAAAAATCCTCTAGTCTTAATACATGTATTAATACTCATTAGTGTTCATTGGATTATATAGAGCAATATACGCACCTCCTTCCTAGAATTCCTGGGGATCTTTTATTGATTTGGAAGGTGGGGACAGGAGCTTGTGTGGTGTGGGGTGTTTTGTTCGTTTGTTTTTTTTATTATGGCTGTGCCTTTTTATTGTATTTTATAGCTGTATGAAGAATAGGGAATTACTACATGTGGCTTCAAAAGCTGTTTATGAGCATCAGCATGCTGATCACAGCATGAAGACAGTGTGGAGGGGGCCAAATTTACCATTTTTGTCCTAGAATTTTGTTAGTGGAAAAAGTTAGTTATCAAAATGAAGCAAACTTTATTTAAAAGTAAAAGATTTCCAAAGTTTTTACAGAATATCTAAAATAATGATGGATTTTTTTTTTCATTTTTCACAATACCCTTTGTATTTGAGAATATTTCATACTAATGTATTTTTACTTTTGCCAGGGCTATTTGTTATACAGAGATGTGAATAATCACAGTATGACAGCCATAAGAATAAACCCTGAAACTTTGGAACAAGATGGCACAGTTGCTTTGCCAGGTATGAAACTCCAGATATGACTGAAGATGGTGATAGTTTACTGTTTACATGCTATGTGTTTTCAGGTAAACAGAAGAGAAATCAAGACAGATTTTTGAGGTCAGAAAGAGACTGCTTTTTGCAGGTGTGATCTGACTACCTGCTGTTTTTCATTCAGAGGTCTTGCACCTACTCCAGCTACTGAAAGACTATTGCAACTTTTTAGGATGTGTAGTCATCTTAATTGAAAGACTCCCAAGAGTTTAACTGCTCTTTTAAAGAAGTTTTATTTGTTTCTAGTTCAAGCTTTGAGCAGTTGGCTTACATATGACTTCATTTCCAATATCTTTTATGCGTAGATGGTTACAAACTATGACCAAGACCATCGGTTTTTAATATAGGTACATTCAAAAAACAAATGCTTCCAATGTTTAAATGGGGTYGGGGAGGGAGGTGTGTGGCTGTTGTTGTTAGTTTTTTATGTGTAGGAGCATCATAATCTGGGTTTCTGTTTAGAAAATGAATATGTTCCTGGAATGTGCTTTAATGACCTCCCTGTGGAATACATCTGTTCTTAACCCCTCATGCAAACAGCTGATGAGGCACATAATTATTTCTCAGTCAAACAATGACAGGCTTGTTTTGTAGATCAGAAGACAGATTTTGTGTTGCATCCTGACATAAATAAGAAAGCACTGATTGAAACCTCAGAAAAACTCTCTAGGCTTCTATATTTCAAACATAAATAGTAATTTTTAAAACCACATATGGATGTAGAATCTAGTCTGTATAACCTTTTGTAAGTCCTTAAAGTATGAATGTCTATTTAAGCTGTTTGGTCTTTGTGGAGCTGTAGGTGACACTTGAGTGAAGCATGTTCAAGGGCCTGACAAATTGCCTTCTGGGATTGCTTTTCCACTTTCTTCTCCTCAAGGCAGCTTCAACAAATAGGGCCCTTTGAGGTCCTAAATTATGTTACCATTGATAAACAAATGGGTGTTCTTCATGCAAGTCTTGACACTTGCACACATTTGCAGTCTACACCTCAGAGCTGTTAGCTTTCTTTTGCAAATCTCAGCCAAAGCAAGTTCCATTCTGCAAGACAGCCTCTTTACACTTCAAAAAGACACTGGTATGAGTTCTAAACAAAAATCTCTTAATCCTTTACTGCAAAAACAAATCTTAAAACTATGGGAATACCCATTCAGAAATCCCTCAAACTCCCTCACACAAGTATATTTTGTATGATTTGTGATAGGGTCAAGAAAAATGAATGCTAGATGATGTTGCTCGTAACAACCATTTCCATTTCAGCTCTTGAACTTGTGCTGTCTTGCTTTCTGCACTTCTACAAGTTTATCTTGCAGTGTTATACTGTGAGCAGATATGGCYTTGTTCTTTTGGCTAGGACAAATGTAAATGTTACTTAATAACCACTTTCGGTTATTTGAAGGTGACACTTGACAGTCATCTTCTCTTGAAGCCTATAACAAGGCTATGATTAATAGTTGCCTGTACTTATGTTCCGGCTTCTTTAGGTAAGACATAAGTCCTTTCTGGTATAATGAACTCCAGATAGAAACCTTTCTTATCTTTTCTTGGTCCCAAGAGTAATTTCCAAAGTCAGAATGAAGAAGACTACAGTTGGTCATAAGAGCTCCTTGCTAGTTGAGGCATTTTATACTATCTTACTTTTTGCAGATACTTCATTGGCATTCTATATTTTGCTCTCCCCATTAATTTGGTATTTAATGGTTCCACTGGCTGTTATCTGATTAAGTGCTAATGTTTAGGAAGTCTTCTGAAGAACATTAACAAAGAAAGAAAAAAAAAGACATCCTTGTTCCCATTTTCCTTTTCCCACCCTTCCCCCAAACAAACAACCCCGCAAAAAGCTTATTAGGAGGTTTGCTTCGTCTTGAAAGTGGCTCAGGAAACCAGCCAAACAGTACAGCATGGACAAGTGATGGCTAGAATACCCTGTGTCCCCAATGGTTATGCTTGTATTAGCTTGTAACTTCTAACCATTCAAGGGATCCTAATACTCACCTATGAGAGATCCAACTTCATAACATTTCAGAAATATTTTGGGATGTTCAGAAACATCCTACAGTGTRTCTGTTGTTCCCCATTCTGTTTGCTGCTTACGCACAATGTGATTCATACCTATGGGCTCTAAGAGGGAAGTTGCTTGCCTTAGATCTACCGCTTCAAGATGTGAGAACCTTGTGCATCTTCTATCCCAAGTAAGGTGTTCTTTTGGACTAAGAAGCACAGCTGGAAATAGTAAACAAGCTTTTGGGTTCATAAATACTTCTTYCAATGTATTTTTTCAGCTGTATTAGTTTTAATAAAAAAGCTCTCTACCTACTTAGCAAAAATGCTGGAAGCATATTCTGTGTGCTTCATCTAGTATTAAATTTGTCAAGATAAACTGAGTGCTGCTGGATTTTTGTTCAGGTTATGATGCAGGTATTTAGACCATGAAACAGTTGTCGTGTATTCTTTTTGGAAGAGATCTTTCTTGTGTGCAATCAATAAAACAGAGGCATTACATGCCATACCATCTCACTGTCTGTCTTACTAGCTCCATCAAGGAGCAAGAAGGGAAGAAGAGATGATGTTGGTGTGTACTTTTAAATCTGTAGAGAAAACTTCCCCCTAATATGGGCAGAATATTTTTCCCTACCTTTTTTCCTTGGAAATGGCTGAGCTGTTTTCAGTAAATGCCTGATGCATTCAAATACATGCCTTGTAGTTTCCTAAAAACCCTAGATCTGTTTTCAGTTATTAGTTCAGCAAAATTTATAAACAACTGAAAATAYTAGATGAA
Organism: Apteryx rowi; assembly: GCF_003343035.1. Lineage (NCBI taxonomy): Eukaryota > Metazoa > Chordata > Aves > Apterygiformes > Apterygidae > Apteryx > Apteryx rowi. The sequence goes on from NW_020450709.1 coordinate 316,902, forward strand.
TAATGACAAGTTTGATTGTCATCTGTGTCCATAGGTTTTATATACTGGACCAAATATCTTTTTAAAGGTGTTAACCTTGATTTAAAAATAAATAAATAAATAAAATTAAATAAAAACAGCAAAAAACCTACAAAAAAGAGTCTTTGGGGCAGGGGAAAGATTAAATCTCCCAGCAACATCAGAATTTAGTTGTGTTATAATAATTTAGGCTACCCTGTCACTAGACACTTCTACTGGGTAGCCCCTTTTATTTCACACAATGGAAAGAGTTTTAAAGAGACAAAGGAGTATTATATGCTTTTGGTAAGAGAGAGAGGAGATCCTAGAGTAAAATAACATATTATCAGTAGTGTGATCTCTCTTCAGGCAAACTATCTGTTCTTAGAACTCTTAGTAGTAGTGACAGTGAATAAGGCAGAAGCAGAGAACAGTATATGTTAATATAAATTAATGYAGTGCACTCCATCTTTCTCTCACAGATTGTCATACTGAAGGGCAGAATATCCTCTTCACTGATGGAGAATATATTAATCAAATAGCAGCATCGAGAGATGTAAGTGTGGCATGTGATGGGTAAACATGTTTTCTCTCACCTGGTAATAACAATTTATAAAATGCATACAGTTGCCTTCYAGTTAAATGTTTGGCTTTTTCCTAGCTAACAAAAGTAAGGAAGAAATACATGTAGGTAGAGATAATGAGAAATTGCTATGTATGCACCCGATGAGCATTTTTGGTATTCATACATACGATTTCGATTTGTGATGGAACATAATTTTTCAAATAAACTTTAAGAACAAATTTGTTGCTGTTTCTGGGGAAAAAATAATATGCCTGGAATAATAGGGTTTTTTAGCCTATTCTTCTACAAGGTCTCTCTGGGAAGCTTCCTAGGGCTTAATTTTTCTCTTAATTAAATTTCCTTTAATTACTTTTGTACTCGTTGGTCAATTTCAGCTAGTTTTGATAGAAGAGGTGTCAAAAAATGCTAATTTCCTATAGATTTTTATGTGAAAATTGACAATTGGTCAATTTACTAAAGGCAAAACAGAATTAGTTGTTGTATATTTTGTCTGACAGGCAGTTATTACATTCATAGTTTTGGGCTGGCCATTGGTTTTTTGCTAGTGAGAAGACTACAATAGAGGAATAGGGTTTAATGCTGTGGAGGGTGTCTGGAGATGCCAGACATGCATCTGTAAGGAAAGCGGGATTAATCTATTCCACTGCTCTATTCAAATGCAAATATCTAGAAATCATAAATACTTTTGAGTTAAGTATCTCAGTTAAGAGAATGTTTTTAAATAGTAGAGCTATTATGGTTTCTTACTGTAATCCAAAAATGAGAATTTCATCTCCAGTTAAGATTTGCACTGGAGACCAGCCCCAGTTGATGCACCCATAAGCAGAAACCTATTCTTAGCTACTGTTTAATGCAATCACTGTTAAAGTGCACACCAGATCTTGAGTTTTGAATTGGGAGAGGTTGAGGGCTTAACAGGTAGATGGAAATAATTGTAAAAACAAGATTTTTTTTTTTAGGGAAATTGAGTTAATTGTTTCTATAGCAATTCACTATTTTTATAATATAACAGAAATATTTTGAATTCAAGCTCTGTCAGTTGGTTCTCTTCAGCTCATCCTGTTTGCCACTTTCTTGTTTTGTTAACAATTTTCTCCTCTATGTTAAATGTAACTTTGTGTTATCTGATAATATGATCTGGAATATTATTATACCAGGTGCACTTAGGCCATGAAAACTAAACGAATGTATTTATTGTGCAGTATGAAGTGAATACTTTGTTTATTACAGGATGGCTTTGTAGTTCGAATATTTGCAACAAGTACTGAGCCAGTACTGCAGCAAGAACTGCAGCTTAAGCTTGCAAGAAAATGCTTACATGCCTGTGGTATCTCATTGTTTGATCTGGAGAAAGATTTGCACATTATCAGTAAGTCCTCTTCTTTTAAGATTATTAATCATCTGGTAATTCAATTAATACAACTGAATCGCTGCCCTTCCCTTTATTGGCCTTTATTATGTGCGAGAAGATACAGCTCTATGATAAATGTGTGGAGAAGTACAAGGATTTTGAAATTGCTTAAACATTATTTGACTCATAGTAACCCATATAGAAAGACTGCTGTTTGAAATGAGTGTTTATGGTGCTATTCATGGAGTTCATTTAGCTTTCTAATTAAACATAATAGCTCTTGGCCTTCCAGTATTTTCTTCTAGTTTAGAATAAATATATCACTGTTTGAAATTTAGACTTCATAATAGTGTTCATAAAACATGTAGTTAAGCTATGGAACTCCTTGCCATGGGACAAATTTTACGAAAGTTTAAAGGACTGCTGGATTCATGGAAAATGAATGTATTGAAAGATGCAAAACACTTGGAAACCACCTTCACATTAAAATTTCTGAGCTGTAAAAATTGCTGGTGTCTAAGTAGTATTTTGGAGAAATATTAGTTGGCATTTGCTTTGTTCTTCTGCTCTGTTAGGTTTCTGCTTTTTTTCAGAAGAAAAAGATATTTGTCTAGATGGACCTCCTGTCTGACCAAGGGCAGCCACTCTTATGTTTTTATGCTAACTCTTTTTTCCCTTTGAACTGTGCTGGGTCTAGCCCAGTAAGCCTTCTTGTGGCAGCGAAACTTCATTTCACTTGCAGCTTTCTTGGAAGCTTTCCTGTGGTCTGATTTCAGTGACAGATTATCCCTGGCAGAGTTAGGTTCGTAGAGAATAAAATGATCTGTGAAACCACCTGTTTAAACTGAAATCTTCCTTGTGCAGGCACAGGATTCGATGAGGAATCAGCTGTGCTTGGTGCTGGAAGAGAATTCGCACTAATGAAAACTGCTAGTGGAAAGGTATTGGAAACAGTTTGTAGTAAATATTATATTGCATCAATATATTTCTAAATCTTTTTTTAATTTAATTATTCATTTCCACAATTCCTTTCTACTTTCTTAATATGTTAGAATGAATTTCTATGACTGTATTGTCAGAGCCCTCTGTAAAGTAAAAAATGAAAATGGCTAATGGAAAATTTAAACAGACAATGTTGGAACCCTTGGGAAATCTGTTCTTAAATGTTTTAATAAATTCATAGGAATCTTTAGTCAGTCTTACTTGGAGACAATGTGGGGCTTTATGTATTGGATTAGAGGGGTTACCTTTTTTCTACAGATGGTGTATTAGCACACTTGCAGACTTTCAACCTCTTCATGCCTTTTTATAAACATCTACCCATAGTCATTTATTTAAATTCCAGCCTGATTTTTTTCAGATACTTCAGAAAATTATCTTGAGACTTCCCTATATGAAGGTTTCAGCTGACTTTAAACCTGTACTTAATAATTTAATATGACAGCCCTGCTCAGTGGAGACTGTTTAGTTTTTCTGAGGCACTTGCATATTCATTGAAACTTACAAGTAATTTTGCTTATTCTCACTGTGACTTTTCATATTACTTACTGTGTTTTTTTCAGTTTGGGAAACTAATGTTTTTTTTACTTGCATAAGCATAGAACTTAGTTTTCCTGTGATCAGAATTCTGTTGCTTTATTGGAATAGAAGCCTTGCTCTACTCCTATCAAAACAGCAAGATTGATGAAAATGGTCATAAATAATGGGAACTAATTTGTTCCCAATAAAATTCAATAATGAAAAATACAGAATTTGATAAAGCAGGACTCTTCAGACATTAGAGGAGGCAGACTAATTTGATCTTCAGACTGACAAATGCCTCTTCAAATTAAAATGAACAAATTTCCTGGGTTTGATCTCTAAAGTGGTGTGTTCAGCTTGCTTATACATGAAATACATTGCATAGGGCATAATGTAAGACACCTCTAGGTGCCCACAAAAGTTAACTTAGCTGTTTTTTATCGTGCTGTTGAATAGCATGGTTCTGGAAGAAGCCTTTTTGTTCTTAGCAGTAGTTTTTTATTTGTTCATGTRAAGTATTATATTGTATCTTATGGTGTAGGTGCTTAGTGGCCACTGTGCATTTGCTGAAAATGTTTTAAATAATGCATGCCTTAAAGCCCATGTAAAATGTGCAGTCATTTGGTAATAATTTTTTATTTTCATTGTTATAATACCATATGACTTTTACATGAACCTGACATTTCTCTCTCAAATGTTTTAAATGTTTAGCTTCCTCTGAATAGTTTTCTCTTATGTGTTCAACTTTGCTAGTAAAACAATTACGTTTAAACCTAACCCTGTGATGCAGCAGAAAGCACATTTTGAAAGAAGTAGAACCTAATCAAAATGCTTCCTGCATGAAATTAAAATTCATAGATTTAGGATAGATATTGAAATGGTATAATAAAAATCAGGAAATAATCTGTACATTTTGAAAATAACATCCTTTCAAAACAAAGGYGTAACTTCTATGTGCTGTGACATAACTGGAGATAATGTACTGTTTTCTTCTAGATCTATTATACTGGTAAATATCAGAGCCTTGGAATCAAACAAGGTGGTCCATCAGCAGGAAAATGGGTTGAACTACCAATCACAAAATCTCCAAAGATTATTCAGTTCTCTGTTGGCCATGATGGTTCACATGCCTTACTTGTTGCAGAGGATGGAAGTATATTCTTCACAGGTTCTGCTAGTAAAGGAGAGGATGGTGAATCAAGTATGTATTATGTTTGTTTGATCAATGGTTAATAGAAGCCTGTTAACCACCTGTTAATTTGAGAGGAACAGTGCTAAGATTTTTTTTCAAAGAACAAATAAGCATTTCGTTGATAGAATTAGATATATTTTATGTAATAGATCTGATTACTAGGACTACCTCTGTCTGAGAGATACATTAAAATAATTATCCCTTATTAGAAGTCTGTTTAGAATGTGATCACAGCAACTAACTCTGAAGTTACATTCTCAAACAAAAACCTGATTGTTACAAGAACTTTACTGTTACAGATTTCCTAATTTTTCCTGTATTGGGCTGATGCTTTCCACATGAACTTAATGCTGCTGGGTTTGAATTTTGCCTGGGGCCCAAATCTTGACAACCAGTTTCAGTATCTCTCCCAGCTAGAGATGTTAAACTCAGTTTTAGCACAGTTTGCAGTGTGTGGTTAGAGTGCTGTTTTAGAGCTTTTCTGAGAAAAGGCAGTGATAGGTTTGGTCAGAAGGCCATACAATCTGACTGGGACTTTTCTTCCTTTCTCCCTTTACTGGAATCTGTTGTGACTCAAGCATTTTAGAAATATGGTCTTACTACATTGAGAAATTAATATTTTTCTTTAAAAAAAGAAAAAAAGCTTTTAAATTTGTGACACTTTGAAGTTACTGCACTTGTATGTATTAGTCTATATTGCCATCTGAGAACTTTTTTGCTTGTGGGTTGCTTTGTCAGTGCAATGCGTGTGTATATGTGTGTGTACGTGCGCATATATATGGATGTGTGTGCGCATATATGTGTGTGTGTATATACATATAAAAAAACTGTATATATGGTTTTGAAGAATTAACACTGGAATATACCTATTTAGTCACAATTTTGCTTGCTATTGAAATTTTAGAGAAACCAGTAGATCCAGTAAAAATTAGACCAGGAGACTATACTGACAGAGCTTTTCCGTAGCAGTCTGAAAATTAACCCCTATTTATAAAACAAATGTTACAGTTTGTGGTAAAAACTGTTTTAAAGTTTGTTTTGTAGAATGACTTGTGATTTATTTATTTATTTAAGCTAAAAGTAGACGACAGTCAAAACCTTATAAACCTAAAAAAATCATTAAAATGGAAGGAAAGATTGTGATATCTACAGCTTGCAATAATGGAAGCAGTTCTGTAATTTCAAAAGATGGAGAACTCTACATGTTTGGAAAAGATGCCATTTACTCTGATAGTACAAGTAAGTTAGTTTTTGTCTTGAAGTGATTTCTCAAATAGAATAATTGAAATCAATCTGGAAGAAAGTTTTAGCCTGTGGAAATGAGGTTTGTATGCTCCTTACTCTTCTAATAGCTTTCTGAATCTCTGCTGATTCAGTGAAATATAATAGAGGGAAAGAAAGAGAAGACAGTTTCCTTGAGGTCTTTGAAAATACATGGAAAGACTGGGGACAAATACCAAAATTAACCCTTCCACTAAGGCAGAAAAATCAGTTATTTCCTTAGACACTAGAAGGCCACACAGGGAAAAGTCACGGAAATGAGGCATGTTATGAAGAAAGGCAGCAGAAAATCAGGCCTTCTAAGTTTTGTTGCTTATATGATGGCCTGCTTTGAATTCGCTTGTGATCCAGTATATCTCAATTTAAATAAAAATATTAAAGAAACAAATTCCAATTGTGCTATGATTCCTTTAGAATTATTTTTCAGAAGTAGTGATTTGGGGGGTCTGGGGGGGTTGGTTTTGATTTTAGCTTTTCTTTTTTGTAGAACAAATAATCTAGGACTAATTCTCCTTTCAGTTCTTATTCTAGCACCTTTTCTGGGTATATGCTATTCTTCTCTCTTACCCTTGATTTAAGAATTGTCAGTACCTATTAATAGTTTTGTTATATTGTGGAGGTTTCCTCCTCGGGAAGGAAGTACTGTTTACCACTCAACTATTTTATGTCTCCCAGGTTTAGTAACAGATTTGAAAGGGCACTTTGTGACTCAGGTAGCCATGGGCAAAGCTCACACCTGTGCATTAATGAAAAATGGAGAAGTTTGGACATTTGGTGTAAATAATAAAGGACAGTGTGGACGAGACACAGGTTCCATGAGCCAGGGAGGAAAAGGTGAGGAACCTAGATTTATTTCCTTCCTTTTTTGTGTGTGTTCTTGAAAATATGACAAGTAAAAAACATAGATAAGCATTTTATTCAAAATGTAATTCTAATACTACGGTTTAAGTATGTACAATGTGCTTAAAAGACAGGAATGAACGCTTTTGCTACACCTGTCAGGCACTTGGTGCTCTGTCCATACTAACATACAGTTATGTAAAAAATATCTCAATTGCTTTTCTCTTATCAGTGAAAGAGAGCTTTTCTTTAAAACAAATGAACAAAACCAAACCTCATCACTGCAATCGTATTGCTATGGAGTTGCCCTATTAAGAATAAACTTCTGCTTTTCCTTGTTTGCTTTCAGTCTTGAGGCTGTCCTGTTTGCCTGAACAGGGCATGAATGTACGTCCGGTTCTTCCTCCATTCACCTGAATTGAATTCCCTTACTCCTAAAACGAGGTGTGAGGAATCAGTCTCCTCCACCTTTGCAGGATTGGAATGTTTTATGCATGCTGAGTAATTGACCTGTTACTAGTATACTGGATACAAATGTTTAATTCCTTTTAGTTGCAAAGCCTAGGTATCTACCCCAACCCATGCTTGGAGAGATTTCAAAAGTGCAGTCATGCTGGCTGAGCATGCAAATCAGGCATTTGTAGTCATTCCTTTCAAAATCTGATGTATAAGTGTTCCTCAGAGCTTCTTCAGTAGCCACTGTTCGCCTCAGAAAACAGCTATTTTTTGGTGTTTCAATATCTTACTAGGTTTTGGAGTTGAGAACATGGCAACAGCAATGGATGAAGACCTAGAAGAAGAACTGGATGAAAAAGATGAGAAGTCCATGATGTGTCCCCCAGGCATGCATAAATGGAAGCTGGAGCAGTGCATGGTGTGCACTGTATGTGGAGACTGCACAGGCTATGGAGCTAGCTGTGTTAGCAGTGGGCGGCCTGACAGAGTACCTGGAGGGTAAGGAAAYGTGTTAGTGACAGTGTGTTGAATGTGAACCAAACTATCGTGTTCTTACAATACAATTTTAGACTGAAGTTTATCTAAATGATATGTGCTTTTAAAATCAGAAGTAAGTTAAAATTTTTGTAAACAACTTGACATGGTTGCAGTTAGTTCATTTTAAATGTATTTACATCTGTTTAGGATATACTTTCTGCTTTCCTAGAAGCTGTTGAATATAGAGTAATATAGTTTGCCTCTTGCCTAGATGGCATAAAGTACTGCAGTCCAAATGACAGAGCTACTGGCTTTGGGATAACCTTTCTTCATCCTGTAACAGAAGAATTTTATCTTGTTGTTTCATTTGCTTTTGTCTGTTTTTTCAGGGTTAAGCTTCCTAAAATCACTGCTTTATATATTGCCATTACCATCTTCTCCAGCATTGCATGTGCTCATTGTTTCCTTGTTTGTGTTTTCATGTAGTGTACTTTAATTAAATGAAGAAAAGTTAAGGCTGAGAAGTTGGTTCAGGTATTTGTGGTCACTGTGTGCTCTCTGGCATCATGCAACAGCATCTAGAATTTAAACTAGCTATACTTCCTGTTTATCTCAGGAAGAATTACGTTATTATTCTGTCTGTAGGCATATATGTTTTAAATACCAAGGCATCAGTAATGCATGAAAATAAAGGTACTGATAAATAACTCTGTTTGCTGCAGAATCTGTGGCTGTGGCTCAGGTGAGTCAGGCTGCGCTGTATGTGGCTGCTGCAAGGCGTGTGCTAGAGAGCTGGATGGCCAAGAGGCCAGGCAAAGAGGAATCCTTGATGCTGTAAAAGAGATGATACCTTTAGATCTCTTGTTGGGTAAGTGATGTGAAATTAGCAAACTGGTTTGTTTGTTTGTTTTAACTTTCTTACTGCGGTTTTTTGTTTCCAGTTGAAGTAGGTGGTATTTTTACCTTGAGACTTCTGTTTGTACTTATTAAATAAAATCAGTCCCACTGCTGACTTTTGAAACTTGAGACCGAGTAACAGGTTAGTGTAGAAGCAGGGTGGTTCTTTTTGGTTATTACTTCTGTTTGCATTTTGATATTGGTTGTGTGTTTTTTCCTGTGGTGTGTGATAAGTCTTTGTATCTTAACTAGTGCAGTTCTTTCTTTGCAGTTGTATTACTGAACTTTAGACTTATGTGACAGTTTTAGTACAGCAGTTATTAATATGGATAAAATGTTGCCTATCAGACAGGTTTTCTTCTTAGGGATGTCGTAAAGAGGGATTTTTCTGGTAAGTGAAATATTTTATACTTGACTTTAACATAGATGCATGTGCCATTTTGACCAGTGTCATTAGGATGCTAATACTGATACTACAAAGTTCTTACCCTTCTGTGATAACCCGAGAAGTTTGCTATAATCTTTCTATCAGAGATTTTTGCAGTAGAATGTCACATAAAAGATGGGGAATACTATTTCTTGAAAATCTTTTTCTTTTTTCCTCTCGGAAATTTTTGGAGAAAATGAGCTGCCAGGAATGTGAAAAATACTAAAAAATACCATAGGGAAGGAAAGACAATAGTGTGATACTTGGAAGATACAGATTGGGGTCTTGCCTTCTTAAAAGATCTGTTATAAAAGCATTTTTAATATCTTATTCTTTGTACTTAAAACTGGGCAGTTTTAGGTTTTGGGGAGGTTTTGATAGCTCTGACTTCACTTTCTTAATTTTTTATATTTAAATGCATATTTAGACCTTAATCCTGCATGCAACTGCTATAGAAAAGGACTGTAAAATAATCAGATTTGTGACCTGAAAGTATTTATACATCTCACCCATTTTTTTTCAAATTAATAATAATTTTAAAAAATCCTATGCTATAGTTTTACTGTGGGATTTCTTTTTTCCCCCATATAAAAGTTAAATAAAACCTGGCAGTGGTTCTCTTGGTAAGTTATTTAAAAAATAAGGATTCCTAATACATCACTGTGCGCCTCTGATACTTTCATACAGATATTGGATATGGCTAGCACAGAAATAGATTTGTACTGTATTGCACTGATGGTGAGTGCGGCAGCTGCAGCTCTGCTTCCCAGCTCCGTTCTGATGTGTGACTAAGGAGGGGTTGCATTTTTCTGTGCTTCACACTGCTTTGCAACTCCTCTACTAGCAGGATAAATGACAGCTCTTGGTCCTGTGCTGGGTTTGGCGTAGTTGAGTTGAGGGCATTGAATTGGTTGGGCCACATCATCTAGAGAAATGACAGAGCTTCCAGGTGCAGTTTTGGTTTGATATTGAGAGCAGAGGGGCTGGTTGGTTGTTCATTTGAAGATGTTATGATTTGGGAGATGTTGCTGAAAGAAACATTGGAAAAAGGTAGTGCTTACAGCAGTTTCATTGTTAGATTCATTCCAGTCATGTCTTCTGTTATARAACTGACTTTCAGAGTGTTTTGAATTTTTGTTGGATTAGCCAATGAGGTAAATATATCAGGATTTACATAGATGTATGCCTGTGTTAAAATAATTGCATGCTTCTTAGTAAGCACAGACTGTATGGTGGTAAAGTGTTCTTAAACTAAAAAATATCCCATCCATTTAAAATGTTTAAAAATAAAACAAACATAACATTGCTTAATTATAATAATGCTTTCTGAAACATTTTGAGGAAAAATAGACACAACCATGGCAACCGATAACTAAATATAAATATGTATATATCAAAAGAAAGTACTGCATTCTGTTAAGTGATGTTGAAATTGTGGAGACTTGTGAAAATCGGGAAGTTCAGAGATRAGGCCTAAGATGCATGAGCACCTGGAATTTGCTTGTCTCCTTTCCTTATTTCTAAATATCCTATCAGAGCCATGTAAAGGGCAGGTAGTAGGCCTAAGTTTTTTGATTTACTCAGTAAGTTTTACTAGGGTTTATTACTATAAAAAACAATTTCTAAAGAAAGCTTTGTATGTTATATTTTCTTAATTGATGTAGCTGTCCCTGTTCCTGGAGTTAATATTGAAGAACACCTTCAGTTACGGCAAGAAGAAAAGCGGCAACGTGTAAATAGGAGACACAGATTGGAAGAAGGACGAGGTAGGTGATGATCTTATTGATAAGAGATTTGAATAATTYGGGCAAACTTCCTAGTCCAGTTTCTAGCAAAGGAAATTAATTAGTTTTGTTCAAGTAGACCAACAGAGTTTACAAACAAGCCTGCTTTGGAAAATTGTGAAAAATCTATAAGTTTGTCAAAGTTTACTCCTTAGAATAAGAATTTTAATGATGAAGATTAGCGTTTAATATATAGTCAGTTTTCTTTTTTTTGTTGTTTCCTAGTTGAATAGTGTTTTTTAATGCAGATGCTAATACTGCCTTATATAAAGAGTTGAAATGACTATATGCCTGCCTAGCACTATTCTTGATGAGTATGAGTTATGATGTTGTTTTTAATGAATTTTTAGTATAATAAGCAAAAGTTCTTGTATTTTATAAAAGGATTTTTTCCTCTATTTGAATAGCATGAAAAAAGTCTGGTATACCAACCAAACTATTTTAGAAAATACACTGTGTCACTTTAAAATTTTCTTACCCTATGTATTACCTGCCTCAGGAATTGCTGCTGGTTTTCACACAAATTGTGCTTTGACAGGTTTTCAATATGCCTCCTGTTTTTAAAATATGTCAGTGTGTTAATCTGGTAAATAAATAGAGAGATTCAGACTGACTGAATTCATAATATTTTAGTGAATTGTGCTGATGTGGTTGGTAAGCTCCTCTAAGAAGAGGAGCAACTTTGTTTAAGCTTTATGGGCTTCTCCTGTGGGAATAAATATCATTTTGATTCTCCTTTTAAGAATTAGGTGTGATTTTTTTTTTTTTTTCTGATGTAAAATATGCTCTGTGATCAAAGTTAGCTCAGAGGCTGCAAGCCAGTGAACTGTGTGGGACAGCTTTTGGGTTTATTTTTACTTGCATGTAAGTAATTATTAGTCTTAAAAACAAATAAGGGAGGATGGGAAGAGAAAGCTTATAACTTCCTATACTTGTGGAAAAGGACGGAATATTTATTTTTCTTTAAATCTCTGGAGGTTACTTTTAGCATAGGTGTGGTGTTCTGTCTAGCTCATATTGGAGCTGCATACTGCTGGCAAATATTACGTACAGCTAGCAATACTGAAGTGTCCCACATTCGTGTGTCTAATCTCTTTTTCTTAAATGCTCATTACTGTGGCTTTTGAATCCCCTGGGATCATGCAAGGCCACTACTGTTGAACCCAGAAAAGTAAGGTTGATGATGGAGCTAGGAGATAAATTTTCAGTATCTGCAGGGAGAAAAAAAGAGAAAAGCAGAGGAGCATTTCAGTTTGCTTCCCTTTCTGAGATGTTATAAGGCCTTTTTGGTAATCTGCATCCTAACTGTGACTGGAAGTAGAACCAGACTATAATGTCCCTCTTGTATGTTTTCCATCTCTTAAAAGAAAATGTTTTGGATCTGACCAAGCCTCAGACGACTGATATGAGGAATGTTTGTTATTGATTTAGTAGGTGTATGGGGACTGTAGCTGAAGTGATACTGTTGGCCAGTGTATTGTGCATATGCACCTRTTCATATTCTGTATCAAAGAACACTGAAATTCCCTGCCTTTGCCAATATTGGAGGTGTAGTGGGTGTGTCTGCCTGGAAGGGCAGAGATTAGGTTCAGAATGACTTATGTGATAAAGCTGGGAATAGTGTTTTTGCAACTACGGAGGTCTTGATTTAGATAATCAGATATTATCAGGTGAAAATGTTGGAGTTGCCTGCTGCTTCTCCCTCCAAAGATGCTGTTGTTTTCCATGACTCTGTGGAAAGAACAGCACCATTCTTGAACTCTTACGTTACTGTTTTGGTTCATGAGAGAGACCTGGAACATTCATTCAAATATCCATTAGATTTTCATTTTGGTGTGTGAGAAATTTTGCAACCTGAAAAATTTAAGTTAAACTAAGGTTTGAAAGAATAGACTGTTGTCCCGAGAAGTTTAAAAACTTGCGCATACACAAATCCTTGCTTGTTGAAATGGCTATTTAGAGATCCAAAGCAAGGTTTTAAACCTTTTGCTTCTCTGAAAGCTGTAGTAAATCAGTTAAAGGCCAAATTAGCTCTCTGAAGGGCTTCCATTCAGGTATGCAGTGATTCATTTGTTAGGTTTATGATTCTTGCATTGCAATGGGTTAATGTATGGCTTTTGTTCTTTAGTGCCAGATCAGCATGAAACAAAGCACGTATTACATTTGATTTAGTCAAGAATAGAATCCCTCACTGAATGTTGCTGATCACCTTTATTCAATTCAAATATTTTTGTTAGGTCAAGTGCCTTATAAAGGAAGACTATGAAAGCTTTGAGAGTCAATGCAGGGGGAAAAAAATTATATTTTATATATACACACACACATATATACATTTTATATATATATAAAAATATATGTATAATTTTTTTACGTATTCTGGGATGGAAAAGTAGTTGTAATTAGTAGCTCCAGTATCAATGGCTTAGTTAAATATTACTGTATTTTCAACAAAGAGCAGGTAACTGCTTCATTTCTCAAACCTCTCTCAAGTCAAAGTAGCCTGCAGCAGTTGTGATGGACCTGTACGTATGCTGTTCAGCAGGATCACTCTGAGTAGTTAGTTTATGGTGAAGAATTTTTTGTTTTTGTTGTGGCTATCATTTGGAGATAGATTAGATTATACTTCCCATTATAGAATTGTAAATGTTAGATAATTTTTGTTTAGAATCAGTTGTCTTTGTTCCTTCACTAAAGAAAGAAATTTTAATGACAAATTAGATCCTTAAAATTACCAATGAAACACAGTATTTCAGTTTGGGAGATAAGTTTATCATCTCAAACTTAAGAGGGTCCGTGCCAATAATATTGGTTAGATTTATGTGCTCTTGTCAGTGCAACAAATAAATACAGGGTGTTTGGATGACCAATTTTGCTTCCTTTCTGTGGCAGTGAGACAGCTACTTTGCTTAGCTGCTTCTTACTGCTTTTGGCCTAAAGGCTATGACAAAAACAGTGAAGGGAACACAAAATTAATTCTACTTCTTTCAAGCTGGCATAAGAACTATACGAGAAATATAGCCAGCTGTATTCATCACAGCTTCTGTGTTATACTAAACTATTTTATGGATAAATCAGAATACCTCAACATAATTATTTGTGGATGTCTCTCAGCTTTTCACTTCTCACTTGAAATTAAGAGAGATAGTAAGGGAGCTGCTGAGGATCTGCACCATACAATGAAATTTCTTAGGATTTTTTTCAAGCTGATCTAGGACTTCATGGGAGTGGTGGGAGGTGAGTGTAGTAGCTGCACTTTCCTCCTTTCCCTGGTAGTGAGGAAGTTCCATGTGTTAGAATGTTCTGAACGTAGTTAGGATATGTAGGGTTTTTCTTTATGACAAAACACCAATTTTCATAGTCTTGGGGCATGAAATTATGCCTTTGTGGACTGTAGAATTCCTGGGTCAACAGCTTAAGGTATTACCATAGTATACACAAAAGATTACATTTGTAAATATATTCAGTTTACTAGTAAACTTTTTAAAGCCTATGTAAGACAGCAATAGCTCTTTAACAAAAAAAAGTTGAATTCCATTAAACTGAATTATTGTAATTAATACAGTGTATTAATTTAAAAATAGACCTGAAAGAAACAAATTGCATAATAATGATGGTACATCAGTCTTTGGGGTCTTTAAAATAAACCCTCAGTTTTGCAATGTATGGGAGTATATACTGTGGTGAAAAATTGGTTCATATGTGTTGTAAACAGGTATATGGAATACACCTTGTACAGTGAAAGTAATGAAGCTAAGATCATCATTTACTTAGTGAGCTAATTTTGACAGCCATTTCCATGACTCTTTCTGATTGATATTTAAAGTAATATAGTTTAGGAGCAGTCAAGATTTAGAAGCAATAAGATTTCAGTCTGTTGCTTAAAGATAATTCTCTCAGGCTGCAAGAATATGAAAATAGTTTTGAACTATTATTTAACTAATATACTAAAGGTACAGAAATAACTCTTAATATGGTGATAATAAATGGTCTCTGTTCACTGCTATTTTACTATTTCTCTGTCTCATCTTGTGATGTAAAAGCCTTTAGATAATCCTTACCAAGATACAGATTTCATGTGTAATAAACCACAGTTCAGCTTTTGATGCCTTTGTAGAAAGGGAAAACTATTTTCTTTCTATCTTATCCTACCTAGAAGGAAAAAGTTACCTGGAAATCGATTAATCTTAGTTAAAGCTGCTATGCACTGAGACAGTATTAGCTGAGACTTCTTGCATTTGGGCAGTTTTTGACTTTCTGGAGAGTAACTGATTCAGTTAATTCGGTGATTTTTACTGCAGTAGGCTGATTATCAAGTCTATTCAACATTTCTCCAAGCACCTATAAGCTTGAAATCAGTTTGCCAGTAACAGCATTTTTTGTTCATTGCTGAATGTATACCTAAATTTACAGCAAAACTATCCATTCAAATATAGCATTTTCATTGTATATCAGTGCAGCTAAATATATTATAGTCTATAGGTTGTTAGTTAAATATTTATTTTGATACTTCCAGGACCTTCAAGTTATGTTTGTTTCAGAGTTTCTAAAAAGAAATTCTTGTACTTGAAACAGTGTCAATAATTAAAATGAAACTTAACCTCAGTGCCAGCATGGCAGGGTGATGTTCTCCAGGAATATTTCTGCCATTATAATAAATTGCTACTCATAGTTTGAAAAATGCAGCTTAAATGGTGCAACCTCACCATTGTCCCTTCCCCAAAGGAATATTAAGTTTCATTTTTTTGAAGGCACGAGATGGGAGATTTTCTCAGTTGAATGTTTTCCACTTTTGGTGGAACTGAAACTAAGTATTTGTCCTGATTTCACTTTGAAATGTGTGAAATATTTTTCTGTAAAATTTACCAAATGTTGCTCTGTTGGATAAATATTTTTCTGTATTAAGTGTCTGCTTCCCTATTTTATTATTAAAAAAACTGTCTTTTTTTTCTTACTAATGTTTCAGAAGCCAAAAATATGGTTTTACAGTAGGAAGTGCTATGCAGACCTGGACTTTGGTTACTGAATGTATACAAAAAACTACTGTGTTTAAAAGAACAAAAACTGAAATAAAACACTAAAAAGTTAGAAATGGAAGAAGCAAAGATTCCCTGTGCAACTTTAATTTCTACTGCTTGTGTATACACCTCATGATATAACCTTCAATTATGTGGTCATGTACTGTTTTCTCAGGTAGCCTGAAATGCTCTGTGCCTTGGTCTAGAAGAGAAGGGCAGTCGAGATCCTTGGATTTGGTTCTCTCTAATCACAGCCAGCCAAACAGCAATTATTTAGCAAGAGATACTTTAAAAAAAAAAAAAAGTGAAACTTCTAAGTGTTTAGATGGTCTACTATTCAAAAGCACCTGAGTGCACATAAGGTGATATTAATCATGTAACTTTTCCGGTAGTCCACTGCCTTACTTAATAAATGCATTCTATTTGCTTGAAAATGAAGCAAGAGTTCTGTGGATAAATGATTTTTCCTCTGTGCTCTTAACTCATTGCAAGAGAAGGTCCATTTTGAATGGACTGGTTCCTATAGAACCCAGAAAGAAAATCCCTAACTTTGGCCTTTTCTAGTATTGGGGCATTTGACTTTGCAGCTTAGCTATGCAAAGACATTCTATTAAAAAATTAAGGGGAGAGCAGATTTCTTCTTGCATTGTCTAGCACCTGATATTACATAGCAGCACTGGAGTCTACTAGTGACTCTCCCTTGCTTATCTGTGAAATGTGAGCTACCAAAAAGTAACTGATAAGAGTAATAGGTTGTTATTCCTCTTGTAGGTCTACAACACAGGCTTCTAGTGGGGGGGGGGGTTCTTGGGTTTTTTTTGTTGTTGTTCACATAGACATTTCCTCTATCTTGTCAAAAATGCCCCCAGAGGACTAACACATGGCTGAATTGATCCACTGGAATAATTCATAGACTCTAAATACTGCTCCCTTTTTACAGGGGACCTCGGATATAAGCAGGGAGCAGATACGGACTGTATGAATTGTTCTAGTGGTTTGTTTCCTGTGGTGTTATTTGTGGGGGGTSGAGAGGGGGTCCTTTACATGCTGCCAGCACATAACTGAAAATGCAGTCATCATATAATCAAAATTAAATATTTCTTATCATATTGTGGTCATGTTACAGATTTGTCATGCATAAAAAGCCAAACAGCTGAACAGACTTGCCTATTCTGTTACATGGATTAGACACAAATTATCACAAAATGGAGGAATCTTGCCTTTAACTTGATTTTGGACTCAGATTCTTTATGTAGTGGATGAGAATGTAGGGGATGTAAGGACATCCAGGAGCAAAAAGAAATCCTGCTTTGGTCAGAAGATCAGATACTGTCATAGAGGGTTCATCTTGAACAGAAGAGTGTAATTCAGATGAATGGCTTGTCAACTAAAGGCAGCATCTTACTAGTACTGTGCAGGAGCTGGCCACATTTTGCATTCCGTATGTTCTCTCTCTCCCAAACCTTCTATAATTCTTTTACTCACCCTGATGTACTTCAGCTCCTTCTGTCCTATAATTCTGTCTTTTGCCATCTTTTTAATGCCAAAACATCAAAGGTTGCCTTTAGGCTGTATGTGGTCCCCTGGCTATATGTTGTGCAGGCATTTTCTGGAGCTTTGGAATTTTTTCCCTAAGTTTTCTAGTGATCATAGATTTTCTGTTCAGTCACCCACAAATACCCTAGCCCCATATGCTTCAACCTACAGTCATCTCAGTCTTTGGATCTCTCTTTGCAACTGTGTTCTTATCTTAGTTTCATTCTTTTCATATTGTCAGGTCTGCGCTCTATTTCTTGGGCTTTTCGTTTCATTAGGAGCTTCTTGGTAAGCAAGTCCCAGTCCTCCATCACTTTTTTTTTTTAACTCTAACTCTAGTCTTTTTTTTCTCCTGCTCTTCATTCAGCTTTCATCTGTATCTTTTGTTCTCCAAACACTTTTAGCTTTCATATTTGTTTGCCTGTCATTCATCTCTCCCCTTTTTTGCTTTTTACTGGTCTGCCTCAGTAGATGACTTCTCAGTGTCTGCCCTCCAACTTTAGAAGGTGGAAAGAGTGTTCTAACTTTTTTTGTTGAGTCTAAACAATGGAAAGTAGGAAATTAAACATAGTGAATGGTCTGGTGAAAAGTAATCTCTAGCAAATATGTTAATTGAGAYGGTGGTATGGTATATCTGCTAAATGGAAGCGATGACTGAGAGGAGGCTGTGAAAAGTGAAATAGCAAGACAACTAACGGAAGAATCTACAAGATAAAGGTAAATAAAAAGCAAACTATGTTAGACCTTGATTGTCAGAGGAGTTAGTTCTTAGCAAGGCAGGCTGTTTTGGTTGAATTGGGATAAAGAATCCAGACGAACACGGTAGAACAAACAGCAGCAGAAAATCTGTTGTAAGTAGAAATATGCACAAATAGAGAGGTTATATTAGCTAATGTAGATATGAAACTCAAAACTAGGAGGAAAGGCAGTAGTGGATTTTTAACACAGTTCTAATTTTCCTTTTTAATTACAGTATAGTATAATTATAGTAGTTAATACTAAAACCTGTGAACCTCAGTGGGTGAACACAAGTTTCTTCATCTGAAGGTTCTAAACCTAAATAGATTTGTCTTGATTTCCACTTAAATTTCTATTCATACTGTTTCCTATTAGTTAAGGAGCTGATGAAGTAAAGGTCAGGAAAGCTGGGATGATGGGCATTTAGAGCAAGTTAGCGTATATTAATCTATCAGTAAAGATTAACTAAAGAAATAGAATATTAGCGATGGTGGGGCAGGGAAGGAAAAATTACTTATTTTCATAGGCTCACTAAGTTATTTATAACATCACATGCACACTTTTTTTTTTTAAATGCAAGCAAGGACTGAGTCTGATGCCTGTGGAATGGTGAGAGAAGCATTTGCCAGAATTTAGCAGCTCCTAATGCGTGGTTTCCATTGAATGTCAGACTTCTGGAACAAGGAGATGCTGCCTCCAAAGAAATTTATGATGGCAGGCTAACCTCTGAGGTTGAGGGGAAAAGTACAGATTTGGACARCAGATTGCTGGCCTATGATCAAGACATAATCATTCTCAATTTAATTCATTACAGCACACTGTAGAGATCTAGATTAAAAAAATGGAGTCTAGAGAAAGTTTTAAATAAATGATTGCTTTCTTCAAATAGAGATCTCTCAAAGACTTGACCTTCACATAGAAGTGAAATATTCAAATAATAACATAAATAGATTTCAAAATGAATGAGTAGACCACAAAAAAAAATCACATGGCTCAAATAATTCTCT
Organism: Apteryx rowi; assembly: GCF_003343035.1. Lineage (NCBI taxonomy): Eukaryota > Metazoa > Chordata > Aves > Apterygiformes > Apterygidae > Apteryx > Apteryx rowi. Next base: position 336,007 of record NW_020450709.1, read on the forward strand.
TCCCAGAACAGATGTTTTTGGCTCACTATTTTCTTTATGACCAATAATTCTGAATTTTAAATAAGGGTAATTATGAACAGTCTTATGATTGTGGACTTTCTTTTATTTAGCATTGATGTAGTAATATTGTTCTGAATTAGTATTTTGAATGCAGTATTTTAGGATGTAAGGCATGATAATTAAACTAATTTTAACTATTAAAGAGAGTAATGGATATTCACTGTCAAATTTTACTCCAGTCTGAGTCTGTTGTATTTCCATTGCCTGSAGTATAGTTGCATACTTACAAATCCAGGTAAAACTGTCATTGTGGGATATTTATCATTTCTTTGCATAGTATTTTTGTCCTATTATCAAGAAATACCAAATTTATTTTAATTAGGGCCTTTTGAATTTCAAAAAACAAGATTATTATATAATAAAATATTCATTCTTTTCATTGCTTTTAATTTGAATTTTGTTTAACACAGTGTTTCCATTTTTGTGAGTTTTTCTATGCATGTGCAAAATGTTTCTCCTCAGGCCCCCTTGTATTTCCTGGTCCTATTTTTATGAACCATCGAGAACAGGCTCTAGCCAGAATCAGACCCCATCCAGCCCAGCTAAAGCATAAACGGGACAAGCACAAAGGTATTTGGTCTTCCTTATTGGCTAGGGTGGAAATAAGCCCATCCTCCCCGTCACTTCTTCCATTCGCTGAATCTCTCTTTTCAAAGCAATGCACAAAATGGATTCTGCTTTTCTTCTTGTTAGTATTTCGTTACCTGAGGAGAAAGAGAACGCATTTAGATGTTGATCTGCTTTAAAAGTGTAAATTTTAGATAGTCTGCATCATCTTTGTGTTTCTTTTCTTTCTCTGATGAAGGATGTCATTGTTTTTCTGTGTCTCTTCTCATTTCTAAGGTTTTCTCATTCCTAAAGTTCTTTAACTTTACCATAGAAAACTTTAACACCTTCCAGTGACTCAGATATGACGTTTGCACTGTTATTGTTTTCAACCTTTGAGCTGTATATCTGGGGCAACTGCTAATACATTTATTCTAGTCTTCTTAATTCTAACATAAAATTTGCTTTTCATAGTATGCAATCTATTAATAAACCTTTTTTAGAACTGAAATATTTAAAAATAATGTAAATAGCATAAGTATAAGCAAAAGTATAATTTTTACATTACAGTGTTCTTTGGAGTTAAACGTTCTTTTGCAGAATTGTAAGTATCGTGTGTCTTTGGTTTCTCTGACACTTATTTGTCTGGAAGGCTAATTCACTAAACTTGGTATTCTAAATGTGTAATGTTCTCAGGTACAACTGAATTTTTTAGCAAGATAGTGTGTTACTAAATATTTCAAATGAACTTAATAAAGTTGAGCTGTAGCAAATCTGATCATCTGCATGGAGTTTGTACGTATAAATATATACGTATATGTGTGTGTACACACACCCCTCCATATTTATATATATATAAAACAAAAATATGAAATGTAGACAACAGACCTGAGTAAAGTAAGCAGAAAACTCCTAAAATAGTGAGGGCCTGGAATCCCGTGAATATTCTTTAAAGAATAACTAAATATGAAAAAAAATTTAGAATGGCATTTCAGTTGAATCAACAGAAGTTAGTGAAGTGTATTTGACATGYACACAGACAAATTATATGACAGTTTGAAGCCTTTTGGGGTATTATTTCAGTGTGTATGGGTAATATACATACTTAATTATAAACATACTGGATCATGAAATTATCTCAAGTTAATTTTAGGGAAATCAAAGCAGAATACAGTCCTTTGTATAATATACATTAGATATTGTATAATATGCAGGCTTAACTTTAACTGTAGATTGGTTAAAGAAAATATATTTATCATAATCTCCCCGGGAGACCTTTCATGCTGAAAGAGAAAACATGAGGAAACTAAATGCTGTAATTTGAGTGATAGTTAGCTGATGGCCTTTTTTTCATCTGGATACTTCTGCTAGTTGTACTGCTTTGCAAGCCCTTGTCCTTACAGGCAAGGAGCATGTTCATCCTGCATACCTCTGTGCATCCTGGGCATGTTGGTAGTTGGAGCTCCCTTTAGTTCTGCAGGAAATATTTCTTTAGCTACCTCAAATATCTGCTTACAAAAGTTATATGTATTAGTGTCAGTCTGAGGTTTTCATTGTTTCTTGGAATTGTAAGCCCAATGCAAAGGTCTATATTATGTTGAAAGATTTTGTCAGATATGCTCTGTAGAACTGACAAGGAATATTTTTCTGAGGTAACATCTTCAGAAGTAAACTTTGAGACCCTTCTCTGCCACAGAAGATTGCTTCCCAAAAGAAGACCACAAATTTCACTACAAATTAGAAATATCCCTTCAAAGGGAAAAAGGAAAACTGTTGAAGTGGGTTGTTACTCAAGTAATGGGGAAGGGGAGCTCACATGAAAAGGATAAGAAATATACCTCATCTTCAGAAGGCTTGCTTTATAATCCTGTTTTACTATACATAGAAGATAAAAGCACTGATCTCAAGCGATCTGAAGCTGTAATGTTGACTTCAGCGCCAGCACACCATAACATTGACATTGGAGTGCTTTTTGTCTTACTTTTGAATGTGATGCTTTCCACACCAGCACTCTGATTTCTGATGCTTCTGCTAAAGTAGTCTTGTAAATACTGCACCAACCAGACCTTCAAGGTTTTCTGGGAGGGAARGTTTATTTTGACTGGTAGTACTGATGAAACCAGTACTAAAGCAGTTGGTACCTGTTCAGGCCTGTAATTCTGGAGCTGCAGAACTTTACCTGATAATGACATGTATAAACTTGAATGTGAACAGCTTCTTCAGCACTGACAATTATGGCCTAACTTAAACTTTTTTACTAGTATAAAATTATCAAATCTACCTCATTCTTATATGTGAAATTCTGTTGAATTGCTCTATTGAAAACTCCTTTAACTTTATTATGAACATTCGTTTTCTGGGAAGCCTGCCTGTCATCCACTCATTTCAAACCCTTTACTCAGGGTTTGTAGAGTCTGCATATCAAGACTGTTGTTACAAGGAATGCATTAAACATAATCTTTCTGATCTTTGCGTCTCCATCACAAGTGCAGATAGAAAGGAGTTGTTAGCACTTTCTTGGAACTCGTGGAGTGCTTTGAAACTGAGAAGAAAAATTAGTTTGTGCTTCATCCTCATTCTCTAATGAGGTAGCGACTTCTTAGTCCACATCTCTAATCCCTGGAGATCACTGGGGATTTGAGTAGAAAAAGATATAAGTCTGCCTATGTCTTTCCTTTTTTCAGCTATAGAAATCAACTGAATAGAAATTAAAAACAAAACAAACTTGAGTTGGTTAAACATTTGTAGGAAATGCCACCCTTTTCCTGTATTCGGGCAGTTGCTTCAATTAAAAAATGTTCTAAACAGTATGAAACCAAATCCCCTCAAAAGGAGAAAGGTTAGAAGAAGCTGAACCTATATGGATCAGAAAAGCTACAAATCAACCACTTTGCAAATGCTAATACCAAATTATCAGATAGTTCAGGAAGATTTAGTTGTAATTCACTCTCAAAACTATAAAATACACTCTCTGAAGGCTAAGGCACTTCGAAGCACTCACTGAACTACATCTGACAACGAAAACGTAGTTCTTAGACTTAGATGTGAATAATGCAGGAGTCTTTAATTTCCATATTGACATTTCCATGATCTGGTAGTCTTATTTTCAAATGTCATATATTCCTAAACAAGTTCAAAACACAGCTGAAGACCTGTTGCATAAGACTTTTGGAGAAGATAAATGTTGCACAAAAGAATTTCAGAGCCACTTTTTATTTGATAGGTTTATACACTACCAATCGGTGACAAGACACTTTAGGCAGGGACTTGTCAAACCTCACAAGAATACATAATCAGCTGTTGTTGTGTCTTGTCACAACTATTAATCACAAAGTAGAGGGTTTTTAAATAACATTTATTTTTTGCCATTTTAAGTTCTGTCTCTCTTTTCAGACTTCTATATCATCTTTCATATCTGCCCCTCTCTTTCCCATCACTCAGTAATTCTTTTTGGAGGCTTAAAATTCATTAGATGAAGTTGCCCAGAATTTTGAGGAGATTAGGAAGAAATTCTTCATGTGAAATACTGCAAAGAAAAAGCTATGCCTGTGATCTGCTGGAGCTCAGCAGGATCAGTAGTGGCCAATAAAGATGATGCTTCTGAAGAAACTACCTCTATTGAACAGATATGTAAAATATAGCATTGATATGACCTTTGGTTCATTCTCTAGAGTTTAGAAATGGTTGTGGTTTCCTTGCCTTGCAAAAAAACCCCACCACTTAACAAACATCTGGAGTAAATCATTTAAGTCATATGGACAGTTATTCTTGTTATTTGTAAGGTCCTTTTGGTATCTGTGAAGAACAAGGTTAAATCATAAATRTGTGCCTTTTTGCCCACCTGATAATTAAAGTTGAATACCTAATAAAAGAAGACCATGCTGAAGATGGCCTCCTGGGTTTCTGTTCTCTGTTTGACAGTGACTAGAGGTGGGTCTCTGTAGTCCTCCAAAGCACCTTCCCATGTGGCAAACTATCCAGTTCACAGAAAATACCTAAGCATTTACATTGTCAGTCAAATACACTACTTTTACTTTGAATTCATATGGTATACAAAAACAAGTACATGGAGATCATGCGTGTGCTTTGCCATTGCTGAGGATTGCAGGTTCACTTGAGTCCAAGTCAGATAATGGAACAAGTAACTTGGCCTCTCAATTCTTGATTGCATTTACTTATTGGTTGAATTAAGCAAGCCAGTACTGGTATAAGAATTCAGGATATAGATGTTCTTCTTGAGTTCATAATTTTAAATGCAAGTTAATTATCTTATGTGTCATGCACTTGTGATTCTACATACCAGACTTCACCAAGAAGCTCGATTAAGGTGTATAGCAACCTCTCGGGCATCCAACAGACTTGCTTGTTCTTCTGCCCTCACAAGATGGATGATTTTTTCACAACCAGAAGGAGGTTACTTTCCCTCCCYTCCTGTATTGTAGCTGGAATACTGGTTACAGATATTTCAGCTGAAGCCTGCGGCGGACAGCCCAGAAACTGCACTCACAGGCTGATTTTTTTCAAGGAACTTTGCTATCTGTAAAGACTATAAATGTTAATAAGGCATTCAGAACATCCTGTGAGGGTTGTACATCACCAATGCTAACCAGTGGTAACTAGACTGATACCCATTATTTGGGTAATCTCTGCTAAACTAAACAAATCTGTGCTGGCAAATGCTGTAGTATTAAGAGACAGTTATCCTATATATTTTTTGTGTACACAGTCTTATTGCATTAAAACTTTTAATCTAGGGAGAAGAAACACACTAGTAGGCATCCTTAGAAACACTTTTCCTCTCCTCCAAACTGGTCAGTGAGAAATGAAATACCACACAAACTGCAGCTGGGGAACACTGACAAAGTTTTTTGCCCCAGGTTTAAGCCCAGGTTTTGTGACATGGACCTGTGAGAATGTACCTTTTTTTCCCCAGCTTCTCATTTATAGCTCTTTACTTCATTTGCTAACTTGACTGAATGAGCTTTTTCTTAACTCATGGATTTTTTTTTTTTTTTGAACCAGATAGTAGTTATACTAGTTCTCTGTTTCTTCCCCCAACTACTAAGGTTTCCAGGAATCTGAAATACCATTGTTGTGAAGTTGCTCATGGAAACTGCCCCTCTGTGTGGACAGCAGGAAGTGCTTTTGAGCTTCCCCACAATGTTTTCTTCTGCTCATAAAGATATGAAAGATTCAAAGTTTTTGTTCAGTGGAAGTCCAGCTGGATAACACTGAAAGTGCTAACTCATGTGCTCTGCTTACAAGATATCATTAATTCAAACAGAACAGAGGCTGCTTCAGTAGTATTTCTTTCTATGCTTCTACTTGAGGACTAGTTGTTTTGGTATTACTACTAATGACATGATTGCGCACAGAATTGTTTGAAGAAAAGCAAATGTGTCTATTTTCATAGTTACCATTATTCCTCAAGGCACATGTGCAAATAAGCTTTCTGCATCGACTCCTCACTCACATCTAAACAAATTCTCACTTTCTCAAGGTACTGAAAGGGAAGTGGTTGACCCAATGCTTATTTGTAGCCTTACCTCTAACAGTAAGAAAATGCAAGGCTTGCTTCTCCTAGCCCATACTGCTAGAAAAAGATCGTATGCCTTGACTGTGTAATGGAGTACATAGGCAGTACACACCAAAAATTCAGGTGTAAAGGTGAGTGATGGTGTTCTATTTAGCCTGGAATATTATAGTCAAAAGACTTTTTTGCCATGAGCAATGATTAGCTGAACCTTATTTTGGTTAGATATAAGGGTTTTGTACTTACTGCACATAAATTATTTTAGACTGCTTATCAAGTTCTGAAGATCAAGTCAATTTAAAATTCATGAGACAGTAACTAACCATTCAAGGAAGACTAAGAGAAGTTTCATGTTAAGTCTGCGAATTTTGTGCTTAAGCAAAGTAAGGTATATCTTGAAGTCAGTTGCTTCCATTCCTGCACTCTTAAATGCTTTGAGAAGTTAGCTTCACAACTTAAAAAGGCTAATTCTGTACAACTTTTTCCTTTAAAATAAATTTATTTCCTGGATAAGGAAATACAAAATTTGTCTCATGTGAATGTTCTTTCTCTACATCTCACACAATAGTATTTAGTGTTGTCTTATGCATAGATAGTGTCATACTTTCATTTAAAACTTTGGAAAAAATAAGAATATGTCTAGAATCTTCTTTTGTTCAAAGGTTCAAGGTTGTGTACTTATTAGTTGTGAAAACAGCAGTCCTAAACTATTGTTAGCAGTTTTTAAAGCACCTAAGAACAGTATGTCCTTCCTTACGATGAGGCGGGAAAAACACATGTGCGTGTGTTCAAGTATCTGCAGATCACTTGATATGTCACTGTTATGTGACCAGAATACAATTTTTGCTAATATTTTTTAGTATGACTGTATAGTGGTTGCTGTGTATCTAGTTGGTTTCATCACTGGAAGCACCTACAGCCCCATCACATGCTTACTGGACATGTGCATTCCTTGCAGGTGACTGGACAAGTGCATTTGCTCAGTGAGAGAGGTTGCATTTTTTGTCATGCCCATCAATGACAGAAGTGGAGACAGGGTCTACAGGCGTAGACTTCCAGAACAATTCACTTCTCTCTGCTCCTATCTGAAAAGCTTGTGTGAAAAAAGGAAGKAGTAAGTAGGCTGCCAACGAAATAAATTATTCTGGTGGCAATACTTGCCCTCAGATCCATCTCTAGATTACCTTGGCGTATAGATTTTAATACAAAGGTAGGCATAAAAAATTTGTAGGTGCTGTTTTTGGCAAATAGCCAAATTGTTAAATAAAATACTAGAAACATGTTAAGGCAGAATTATATGACTAGTAGAAAAACTTTTACGTTTTCAGTATAATCATTTTGGTTAAATAGTGATTCTGTCTCTTTGTATTTGCTTTTGTTATTCCTGGTGTTCATTAAAAAAAGCTACCACTCTGCAGACAAACTTTCAAACTTTTTTTTCCTAATGGGCATGTAGTCTGGTAGTGTACAACAGACATTGCTAGAAATGCCTCAAAATTCCCATGGCAATTCTGAGAGCTAGGCAGTTCTTTTACCATGTCTCCACTTTGCATATGCCAAATATGTAGTACAGGTGTGCTTCTTTTTGGTAAAGTTCACCCACTTTTTAGAAGGAAGAGCTACTTCACTTACTGTATTAAACCTAATTCTCTAGAAGCATTACTTAATATCTGGGTGCACTGTTTTCTCTGTAGACATGGAATGCGTGGAGATTCATACACCTTTTTCACATACCATATTCACGTACCTTCTGTACACAATCATCACTAGAAAATAACTTTTTTCAGAACAGTGATGTTTGTTAAAATTGGTCAATAATAAAAGTGCTGAAATGGCTTTATTGTAATGGCAGTTTGCATGCAATAAAAGAAAAAAATATTTGAGCAATATCTATAAAAACAGGATTATGGTTTAAGAAAGATGTCTGAAAGATTTGCAAGTGCTATACTGCACACAGTGAATAATGAAGACTCAGAGTTCAAAGACTTCCATGAATAATTATTCAGGAAAATATTACATGTAAAAATGGTAGATACAGATCTAAACTACCAACGTATTATTTGCAGCAGCAGTTCTTTACCTCTGTCAATTTTGTTAATAAAACAGTAATCAGTGAGAATTATCACAGAATGGATGTGAAATCTCTTGAGAGCAGTTATTTTTCACTTCAGGAATTTTCTCTTGGATCTCTATGCTAGCATAGAAACCTCTCTGGTTTAAATAGATTTTGTAACAGAACGGTGGCTACAGATGTTTGCTGGCCCACTTTGGTAGTGTGAGTGTATATACTGAAGTCATACATGAAATTCTTCATTATGGCAATGCACTTTCTTTAGAGCTTTCATTGACAGCTTTCTTCACAAGACTAAGTGGTTTAATGATGACGAATATGCTGCCTGTTACTCTGTCATTTGGTTTCCTGCTGCTATTATGAAATCTTTGTGTCCCAGTGGCAATACAGTTTCACAGAATCACAGGATGGTTGAGGTTGGAAGGGACCTCTGGAGATCATCTAGTCCAACCTCCTGCTCAAGCAGGGTCACGTAGAGCACGTTGCTCAGGACTGTGTCCAGATGGCTTTTGAATATCTCCAAGGATGGAGACTGTGCAACCTCTCTTTGGTTATAATCTAACTGTTAGAGGACTTTAAAATGRCATTCTGATTTCTGAACATAGTGGCTTTCAAGAAATTTATAAATAATATACTTGTCACCTTAATGCTTGTATCTGATGTGAGGGCATTTTGACATCAGGAAACAATAACATGCATCATACTTACTAAAAGAAATCACAGAAGCAATGTCTAAAAATATATCTTAAATCAAAAGGGAATGGACAGGGTAGCAGTGAATATGTTGGCATTTTCTGAGATGAACTGCATAAATAATTGTTAGTTATGTAAAATAAGGAGTGTGTCCAACTTGGAGTCAAGTAAAATCCCTAACAAATTGGTATTAAGAAAATTACAGACCAGTTTATTCTGTTTTATTACTGTGCTTTCTATATACTTCATAATGTTATTTTATTGAAGAATTAAAGTGTTATTAAGCAAAACTTCGGAAGTTATTTCAAGTTTTGTTTTGCCAGTCATTTTTGTTGGCTCTTCARAAGTTCCTGCTTTATAGGATGTTATATTTTCCAGTATGAAACTTTGATGCAGTAGATTATTTAGAAGTAGATTTTCTGTCATCTTTCAAGTCTACTTTATTGGCACATTTTGAGCTGTCTCTCTCACTATTCTGTGAGTTCTTGCTCCTACCTTATGAAGTGTGTGGGGGATTTGTTTACTATTCTTGTTCTGTTCTTGCTTCTAACATAACATTTTTAGAAGAGTAGGGATATAATTATAAATTGTGTTTATAGATGGAAGTGGGGAAAGAGGTGAGAAGGATGCCAGCAAAATCACAACCTATCCACCAGGGGCTGTCCGCTTCGACTGTGAATTGCGAGCCGTACAAGTCAGTTGTGGATTTCACCATTCAGGTAAAAAAAAATAAAATTTTAATTATACCTTAGAGTGTTTTTTCTTTTTTTCTTTTTTTTTTTTTATCATATGTAGTTCCACTGCTTTATTGAACTGTTCAATAAGGATGTATGCTGGGAGTGTTAAGAAGTTGACTAAGTTTCAGTATCACTATGTAGCCTGCTTCTCTGTCCTTTAGCAGTGAAAAGAACTAGAAATACCATGTATGGAATTAACATGGAATTAATATGGACTAATTAATATGGAATTAAGCAAGTTTTGAGCCATTTGGTAACATCTGCAAGGCACAGTTCCAGCCCTGTGTAGAAATGCAAGCTGTGACAGGTTGTGGAAGGTGGCGTGAATCTTTCAGTGCAGTGTTCCRGTAGGGGTTGCTAACTGTGCTTCTCAGAAAGGCTAACCAGCACTGGTGCAGTACCACATTAACATGTGTGTCTTGCTTCAAATTTCCGAGCTGGAGTTCACATTGTTGCCCTCAAAGTGATTTAATGTTAGTGCTAGTTTATGCCACCTCCCTGCCAATGGCCTCTCTTTTTCTGAATGATGAGAATGATCCTGTGTGGCTTCCCCATAAATTTTGACTTACTAAAAGGTGTGAACTGTAAATTTTGTGTGGTACAGGGTTCTTACTACTGACAAAGAAAGATCTGTATGCTGACCACCAGGCAGAAACTATTGTAATCATTTCAACAGATATTTTTTGGACTGAGCCCGTATGGAGTGCTCTTGAAAGAAAATGTAATCTGTCATTTGCTTCTTTTCTAACTGTATGGATATGTTGCTGGATAAAAGCAGAATGCATAACTGTGTAAAAATGGGCAGTTATAATTACAAGTGGTGTTAAAAAATAGCACCTTCTTTTCTGAGTGCTTGTAAACATATTCATGTAGTGAGTATGTATATGTCTAAGGGCTTGACACCTGGGTTTTTTTCCTTAACAATATATATACCTTACCTCAGCCCCACATACTGAATACCTGGATATAAGGAATTTGCTGTGAAGAAGATAGATATGTAGAAACAAGTAGTACTGAGAAATCTAAATTTGCATGGTAAAAAATGTTTATATGAAATATAAGAAAAACTTCCTGAGAGAAGATTTTTGGCTGTATTGGAAGAATTTTCTGTGTACATATATACCTTCATAGAAATTCTAAGGTRGTCATTGTATTTTTGAAGTCTTATCTACTTTAATATGTACAAAATTTAACTATTTGGCTAAATAACCGAGACAAGGATTCTTTTCTGGTTCACGTGTTATCCATATGCTTTAAGAATATTCACCACCAATGAAAGTTGAAAAAAATTAGTCTTTCAAACTTGAACTTAATTTTCACTTTTGCTAATGACAATGTAAATCTTATTTGAAAGAACTGAATCTGGACATTAATGGTTGAAAGTAAATATGGTGTTCGATGATGTCTTTTTTCAGTGTTAAAGTCCTGCATAAAGCTGTTTAAATTGTTATGTTTGATGTTTGCAGTTAGATAAAAATGTCTGTCTGTGGGACCAGTCTCTCACAATAAGTTTTTGAGTTGTTCACCACTTCAGTTTGTATAGTTCATCTTTTTTGAAGTTTCAGTCTTTCAGTAAGAAAAACAATAGATGAGTGGTGTCTTTTCTTGTAGAAATAGTAAAATGAATTTGTCCAGGTCTTAGCGAGCAATAAAGGTAAAAGTAGTTTTGGAAATCTACTAATAGATACTTCAGTTTAGCAGTCAGTTTTTCCAATTTTGCTGACTTGCTCATTTTTAATAAAAGGGCTTGCTTCTCCCACTCTCCCCCTAAAATACAGTTATATTGTAGATCTTTAATCTCTTTAAATTACAGGATTCAAATATAATTTGAATGATACATTATAATTTGTAGCACTTCTCRCCTATTGACAAGTTTGGAAATGTGAGATGTTGTCTACAAAACACAGAAAAGTCTCCTCTACAATGTTTTAATATGTTGTACTTGTGCAGTGGATCTTATTCAATCCTTACTAGTGTCAGCACTTTGCAGAATTGGAACCTGAAGATGAATTTCTTTGGATACTTTTGCCCATACAAATTTTAAGAGTTCGAATAGCTCTGGTAATGCCAATAGCTTCAGCAGTATCACTTGCACATTTAAACCGAAGTATACAATCCTTTTCCAGCTCAACAGTAAAAATTTCTATCCTCTTTAGCCATACTCAGCTTCTTAAATATTTTTAATCATGTATGGCACAAGTCAAAACATGGACATGTGAAAACTTTTAATATGTCTGAAAAATACTGATTTTTTTGTTTGTTTGCTTTCAGTGGTTTTGATGGAGAATGGTGATGTTTACACATTTGGATATGGGCAGCATGGGCAACTTGGACACGGTGATGTTAACTCCAGGTAAGCTGAAAAGTAATCAAAGGACATGATTGTATATTGATGTATGGCTATATAGAGAGTGGCTAAAATTCTCTGTTTCTCTGTAGCTAGGAAGTGGGAAAACTCAAATATTGTCCAAATTAGAAGTTGATAAACTCTCAACCTAAGCTTATCCCCTATAGTCCACTGGGTAGATACGCTGTTAACAGTAACCATACTACTGCATTGTATAGGCAGTCAGTTTAATATGTTAAAGCTTCTGTATGTAATTAGCATAGTTTTGATTACTGACTTGAAAATTCTTCTGTTTTTTCACCTCTGTGCCACATATGAGAGTGCATAACATTGAAATCTGATTAAGATTTCATTATTTCTACAAAATATCATATATGCAATAATTCAAATAGTATGATGTTATAAACTTAGATTGCCCTCTTTCTGTTACCTTATTGGCAGTAGTCCCTTTGTGATAAAATCTCCTTTTTTATTTGTTTCTTAATTAACCCCCAAATTAAGTTGCTTTTAGTTTGGGACTCAGCTGCATTTTATAGACAAAACAGTCAGAGAAATCAGTAGGTTCTGGAGAGCTATTTGACTAACTAGATACATACCTACTCGCTCAGTAAGTATGCTCACTGAGTAGCTCTGTTAACTTTGTTGGCTAGTTCTCTGTTGGCTACAATGAGAGCATAGACAACTGAATTTAGATGTCTTTAATGTGAAGCTCAATCTCACCCTTAGTATCTCTTCTGGTCACTAAAGTATCAGTGTCCAGCCATAAAAGGAAATGTAATAATGTCATTCTTTGGGCAAGCACCTATACCATGTGCACATAAGACAGGGGATTTTGAATGGCAGGAATCATTAGGTCTTTGTGTATGTCCCATAATGCCTAGTATTCTTATGCAAAAGGCATATAAGGAGTGGAGCATCTGTGACCTGTCTTCAGTTCTGTCCTTTTTCTTGTAGTAGTGAGATGAAAATTACTTGAGCGTCTATCCTCCTAATCTCTTTGGAGACTTTCAAATCATTTCTTTTGTCAAGTTTCTGAAGAAATCTTCATCGTCTTAAAACTTTCATTGGATTCACTAAACAAAGGGGGGAAAGGAAGGAAGGAAGGAAGGAAGACATTTTACTGGAAGTATTACTTTGCCCTGACTGCTGTGCTTAGTGGTAGTCTCTGTTACCCCTACTCAGTTTGTATTGGATTGGTGAATGCAGTCTATGTTTCTGCCTGTGGTAGAACCATATCACAGATAAGTACTCTTTTTTTCATTCCTGGAAATTCRTGGAGAATTGGTCCAAGCTATGACTGCTTTAGCGGGCAATTCAAGTCACTGCTAGAATAAGGTTAGTTGCTCCCTTCGCTACTAAATAGGTGCAAACAGCAGTGGTGTTTGTACTGATAACTTACTGTCTCCCGTTTCCAACTTTGATGAAATCGCTTGGAATTTCTGAAGACATCAGGGCTATCTGCTCTATTTGTCAGTATTTCAGGCAATAAACCCCACATCTGATGCTTATTAAGACAGAAACTGGATGGAGACCAAATGCAGTTCAAAATGAGATCCTAGAAGAGAACATGAAACATCCTGTCTCAAACGATAGTGCTTGACCAGGCCTAGCATGTGAGGAGGTACAAGGGGCTTGGCACTGGCTTACGTATTGTTCTGCAGCAGACCCTAGACAATGTCTGAAAAAAACCTTGAAAGAATTTGGAGTATGTCCTATGCATGAGAACTGGCTATAATGCTATATTGCTGTTTAGCACCATCAAATGGTAATTTCCTCATTGATGTACTTCTTTTTCCAGCTTTAAGTAGAGATCTCTCCTCTGTCCTCACAGTAAGGGACTCAGAGAAGGAAACAGGGAATCCTTATGCAGAGTTCCACCTGAGTTGGGACGCAGTGGTGCTCAGATGGCCAGCTCCAGCCAGGTCAGTGGTATGTCAGTCATGCAGTGTGTCACATTGCCTGTATTGACCTCAAGAAGACTATTGTCTTCTGAATCCAGGAACAGATACTCTACTGTGTTTCCAGGAAAAAAAAAAAAAAGAGGAAATACCATTTAGGCAGCCTAGCTAATATACTTAAATACGGGGGCCCCTGAAAGCAAGAACTGACAGGAAAAGTGCAGCAACTGTCATTCTCATCTGAGGGAGCCATCTTCATTGCCAGGTGAAGAAATGATGCAAGTTCCTGGGCGGTGATTGATGACTTGTCCTTTCAGAGACTTCTGTCTTGAAGTGTAAAGATTTAACAGTGAGACTATAGTTAAGCAAGTCTTGAAAATGCTTTAATATTTTGAATTCTGTGCAGCTGTCCAGAAATGTCTTTCTCCTTAATAAAAGTAATTCTGGACCTATGTCTTAGAGTATGGTAAACCCCACAAATTCTTCCTCTGGCTTCCCTAGGAAGGAGGCATATTACATGCGCTTGAAGACTATGCCTACAAGCAAACAAAACAGCATATAAACAGGATGACTTGATTCTGAATAAACCATTAATGGAACTGAAATGGTGTGGAGGAACAAATAATATGCACAGGAGCAAGGACTTTAATCATTTGCAGATGGACCACTTCAAGTATAAGTGATCTGGTTCCTGAGAGATCTTTTTTTCTGTTTCAGTATGCTGGATCTTGGAGCCATTAGACTGATCTGCATAGTCTTTCTGTTCTAAAATCCACAGTGGCAGATGTTGATGATCTATGCACAGCATCAGGGATTTGTCAGCCTCTGTCATAGGGATGCATATATTCTCCTCAAACTAAATGCTGAATGGGTGGATAGAAACTCAGTGGGATCAGGCAATGCTTTGCAGTATCTAGTCTTGGTGAAAAATAGTGAGTCTTGTATTTTGCTAAACAAAGGGCTGTCTCTTCCAGATGCTTCTCTCAAGAAACTGTGACTCCAAACTCCAGATTCTTTCCTTTATTGTTCAAAATTTGCCTGCATTTCTTACACAGACTGTTGATTTCAACACTACATTAGCAAGCACATGATCTGGCGATCAAGCTCCAGAAATGGAACCACTAAAGTAAGACAGCCCTGTTGTGTCTTTACTTCCAAGGAGTCAACAATAATGTGGAAGAAATACTGAGCAAACCTTCCATGGACAGTCAGTTACATTCGTTTTAAGGATAAAGCATGGAGACTATATCCTACTAATATCTCTAGGAAAAATCACGTCCAGCATCTCTGCTGCATAAGACCATATTTCTAGACTCATTGTCTGGAGTAGAGTACAGGTCTTATTTACACCTTTTCACCAAATTTCCAGATACATCTACTAACATCTAAAATCAATAAACCCCCATTTTTTTACTCCCATATTGTCCAACCCTGACTGTGACTGGCAGGAGTTAGTACAGTTTTTACAGTAACAGCCGATGGTTTTTTGAACCTGGTTTTACAGCACCATGGTCAGCTGCCCTGAGTGAACTCTTCCCTTGCCTGGCAGCCTGCTATTGGCTGGATAAGTCTGGATAAGTACCATGGACAGCGATTGTTCCAGCAGTAATTGCAGGGCATGTTTGCAAAGGACAACCACATCCACTCGCCAGAAATGCTTACTCTTCAGGGTGAAGGAGAGTTTCACTGCAGGCAGCCTAAATACATTTGGACCTTCTGCAGGATCCTGAGTTAACTGATGCATGTATATCTTTCCTGCCTTTCATTCAGCTGCTTTAGATTTTCCCAAGTAGTCTCAGGTTGCTATCTGTATAACTGAGCTTAGTCTTTTGTGACTGATGAATGCCAAGAATCTGCTTCMTACCCAGAAGCCAAAGAATCTATGTTCATTCCGAAAGTTCCTTCAGCTCCTTTCCAGAATATTTCTTACTTTCTCTCATTCAAATGAAGAAAGACTGGTTGTCAAAACTCTGGCCAAAAGATCTCTCAGACTCTTAAGTGTCTATGCTGAGATTTTCTATATTGAGTTTCAGATGGATAGGGAAATACTCAACAGCATCACAGGTTTTAAATTCCATATAGATCAGTCAGATCCACTCATTTTTTTCCCTAAATCCCTCCTTTTATGGAGTGAAAACTATTTCTATATAATTTTACTTTATTTTGTTGGCATGGTTAAATATTTTGGGCTTTTTCTTGTTAATTTTATAGTATAGTATAGTTAGCCTCTCCAAAAGGCAGGCTGTCATAATGATAAAGCTATTTATGAGGATAGTATATTACATCTCTCTACATTAGTTGTTTGTCCAGTTTTGCTCAGCTGCAACTAACAGAATATCTTTCGCTCTCCTCGGATAACCTTGCTAGTAGAGTCAACCAGCAAGACAGAAAGAAGGATTAAGGTTTTGGGGTTTCTTCATTTTTTTTGTTTGTTTTTTAGTGTAAATGCCTGGCGTTATAGTTGTCAGAGTAAACATGATAATTGTGAGAGTAAAGGACTGAATGCTGCTTGCTAGCCATCTGCAATGGAATTCACAGAAACATGCGCTTCAAGGAAGAAGTAATTCTGACTCTTTGAAATTGTTCATGTGTCCCCCACACTCTACCTGCCATCTGCTGTGAGAGTCTTTAAATCAWCATGGGATTCAAACTGCAAGAAAACAGAGTGAAATTTGCAGGGTTTTTTTGCCCTTTGCCATTTCACATGAGAGTATAGAGTCATGCAATGCATATGTAGCCCCAGGAAACACCAGTTCACATCTATCATGCTTCAGACACACAAGCTCTGATAATAGTCTTAATGAGTTCATTACTTTTGGGATAAATAGCTTTTGTGATAATAGTTTAGTTTTCATGCATCAAATAGACAAAATGTTCACTTTGTGCTTACAAGTATAGGATTGATAATTTCATGCCTGCAGCTGTCACAATTTTGAGGGAAAAAAGCTTTAATGAAAAGTTTTGAACAAAAAAAGTCTTTCATGAATTTTTTTTCTTTGTAAAAGGAATAATTTTAGATTAGTTCTTAATTACACTTCATTTCTCCTTCAGTACCTTTTCCAGCTTGTCTTAAAGTTAATGGGAGTTGAATGATGTCCCAGTAATGTTACTTTCATTTTTAAAATGTTTCATCATTGCTGCTGCAGAACTTCATTTGGGGTGTTTGTGTGTGTAATCTTATTGGTGTCTATACCCATGTGATTATAGACCAACAAAGGCCTTTAAATTTATGAATGTCATGTTGTGCATCCTGTACCACATTTTATGCATTTTCTCCCTCTCCACCATTCTTCTTTTCCACATTTCCATGTACATCTATCTTCCCTTCTCTTCTCCTACCGCCTCTTTACCTACTGAACACACATGATGCCTCTCCTTCCTCCCACTTTCTCTACTTCTTTACCTGCAATTTATCCAAAAGCAGAATGTGCAAATAACCCATCTTTTTGCCCATCAGCTGCTGAATAATTCCTAAGTAACTGGGTACTTCTTTGTTCAGCATAAGACAGCCTGTTCTTATTTTAGATTAACCTACTTTTGAAAGCCCATATTTAAATGTGAGTTTAGGTAGGTCCAAGTTCTCAAACATGAAGTCTTTCAGGGACAAGTTTTTCTTCAAATTCACATTCTTTCTAAGTCCAAAGTAATTTTGAAGGGTAGGTGGACATTCGTTATGTGGTTCAAAGACTGCTACAGTTCTGGTAGGCTCCTGTTCACTTTGGTGGCATTTAGATTAAAATTTTAGTTTTAGTATCTCGTACTTCATTCCTTTTGTCTTTTCTGCTATTTCTTTTCTAAGACATCATTTTATTTTTTCTTGCTTTACTTGTTCATGCTATTGATTTTTTCCCTTCATTTTTACTGAATTGGGACATT
Organism: Apteryx rowi; assembly: GCF_003343035.1. NCBI lineage: Eukaryota > Metazoa > Chordata > Aves > Apterygiformes > Apterygidae > Apteryx > Apteryx rowi. The sequence continues at coordinate 353,768 of NW_020450709.1, forward strand.
GATTTCCCTGTGCCTGTTCATATTTGGGAGGCATAAAGATTAGACTTCTCCAGACCTTTCTGGAAAACAGTATGGCAAGGATTGAGAGTCTGAATTTGATGTAAAGTAGTTTTTCAATGCCTTATTCTCCATTAGAAAGCTGCTGGAGGTGGGTAGACCTCTCTTCCTTTTTTAACTCCCTAGATAGCTATCTGAGGAGGGTCATATCAGTACTGCTTCTGGTAATTGTACTAGAGTACCAACCATATAAGGCTTTGATTGTTTCAATGTAAAGAATTTTGTTCTTAACCATCATTCACATTACAGTATGTTTTAATGCTGCATTTTTTTGCAGTGTAATCTATTAGTGTAATCTACAGTACCATTAGTGTAGTCCTTACTATAATAGATTAAATTAACCATTTTTATTCTAGGCTAATTTCTGAGTTTAATTGAAAAGGATATTTAATCTGGTTCCCTGTAACAAGAGGGGACTAAGCTTAAGTATCCAGAGCAGTCTTTCAAATTTGTTTCAAAAGATTTTTTCCTTGATACTCCTTCAGTTCACTCTGGTTAGATATTAATTTTTCATTTAAAATGTAAGATGTTGCTTGACTCTGGTTCCGTACAGTATGTGAATATAGTGAATGTATTTCACAGTCAGTGAAATCATGATAATACTAATATATGTGTTAAATGTTGCATAAGCATGTATTGATACAAAATCAATTTATTTTGATATAGGGGATGTCCCACTTTGGTGCAAGCATTGCCAGGTCCTAGTACACAAGTTACTGCTGGAAGCAACCATACAGCTATACTCTTAATGGATGGCCAGGTTTTCACATTTGGAAGTTTCTCAGTAAGGAAATAATATTTACTTACGGGAATGAACTGATAGTTAATGTACTGTACATGTATAGTAAATTGTTCAAAGACTTCAAAACTGTTTGCTTATACTTCCACACATAGAACAACTCATGACTTCTGCATGTCTTTTGTGTCTGTGTCCCTGTCATGTTTAAAAATGTGGCCTCTAATGCTGTTGTGGTTAGAAAAGCATGATGTCAAAAATTCTTGGTGTTTTATATTTTAATTAACAATCGGCATTTAAGATTGGGCTGTTTTATTAAGTGGACCATTTTTTAAAAACTGTCATTGTTGCAATCACAAATGAATATCTATTTCATATTCTATTACCTATCTGTTTGCATCAGTTGGAAAAGATAACAGGGTCTTGTTTTTCATAGAAATAGGAATGAGTTACAGACGTTATGTTTACGGTTAGGGGCAGTTATTTTTGGGTGTAATACAGCATAACTCTGGTACTCTACTTTCATGTTCATATGACACATATTCTTCTATGTCCATGTGGAATCCATTTGTATATTCATTGATTGAGAACTTAGACATCATTTAACTCCCCTTTCTTCTGACTTTGCACCTTTATGCCTCCTTGTCCTGGCAAATGCCCCCTCACTGCAGTTTCTCCAGAGTAGTCTGTTGCCAGTACTTTCTTACTAATGTCCTTTTGACAAAAGCTACGGTACAGGTATTGAGCTATTTTTATATGCTTTAAAAACAATGTACCACCAAACACAAAGGAAGAACACCTTTTGAAATCTGTTTGTTTGTTTGTTTTTACAAAAAATCAAAAAAGATGAAGAATGAAATTTTTAGAATCAGCAAACCCTGATTTTAATTAAATCTGTGCCACAGGAAGACTCTTACATTAGATAATATTTTGTTGTTTTTCAGATCTGGAGTAAAAAATTTTGGTGTATGTCTTTTTCAAAGGTGATTCAAGCACACGAGCTTAAGCTTTTTTGACTTTCAGTGAAACAGCCTCTGGAAAGCCAAATTCACTTTGAAAAATAGGACTTAAAAACCTGTCTTTTATTTGAGCTTTCTTTCTTTTTCTAAAAAAATTTTGAGGCCATATTTAGACCACTTGATTTATGTATCTGATTTTAAAATTGTAATGGCAGAAAGTTGGTTGAGAGCCCTATAAAATCAGAAAAGCTGAAAATCAAGCACATAACTTGTAGATATCTTTGCTAATTTCCTTACATACACATGGAAGTTTTCCTTTCTGGCAMACAGTTTCTCTCATATTTGTCAAAAGTCTTCATTTGAAAGTAAACTTACAAATCGTAAAAGCACAAAATAGGCAAAAACAGCATTGAAATGAAATGAAAACAGAAATAGATTAATTTTTCAGTAGTGTGATTTTCAGAAAATACATTACAAAATGAACATAAAGGCATGTTACTACTTATTTGTTAATACAGTTTTAGTTATAACTAAGGTGTAGAGAACAGTTGGGATTATGTTGGGTATGTATAGTTACAAAATATGGGCTGTTCAAGTTCACCTGCATAGAAGGATCTACGATGATATCAAAGTATCCATTGTCTATAGGCATAATTTACTGAAATTGAATTTACTAGTTAATATTGCATTCAAATCAGCAGGAAATAAAGTCTAATTTATTAAGTAATATGTGTAAGTGCATGTGTATTCATTACAAAACTCTGTTGCATACAGGTAGTACAACAAACTTATTTGTTTTTCATTCTTGATTTGGCTTTTACAAATTCCTGACATTGCATAGCTGAATAGTGAATTCTTTTCATTCAAAACCAGTTCAAAAGTAAATTTTTAAAGGTGGACTGCACTGCTCCTGTTTGTGTTTGTTAGGTCATCTCATCAGTCTCTTCCTTTGTGTTTGTTTCCCCCAAATAAAAGTTTTTTTTGCTTCAATACTGTGTTAAATAGAGCATGTGGAACACAAATTTGATCAAAAGAAGTAAGTAGTTTTGAAAGAGCTTTTGAAAGATCTTTTGGACTAGAAGAATGACTTTGGTATGTTGAAAAATGTTAGAATGTTTTTGAAAAACAGTTTATAATATTGTGTGTACTTATTCTTCTGTTTTGATAAACTCAGAACTATAGAAATAATTTTATTTTCAAATTTTGTCGATTCAAAACATTTCTTTAAGCCATCCTGATCTTTTTGTTAAAGAAGCTATGTGTTGATTGGAGAAGAAAACTACTTAGTGTTAGAAAACTTGTGAATTTTGTTTCTACAAGGAAGTATTGTAGTATTTCTTTAAGTGCTGTGTCTCTGCTTTCCCAAAGCAAATATGCATTTATAGAGTGGAGTATTCAAAGTTCCAGTCCATGCTCTATATATGGATTTTTCTAGGTTCCTCTCAATGGGAAGTGAATAAGCTRTCTTTGAAATTTAGAACTGTGTTCTAGGGAATTTCCAACAAACCTGCAATTTAAAGCTCCCCYCCGCCCTTCCTGTTTTCTTAATTCTTAACTTTATGGACTTGATCAACAGTTCAGTGTGTGCCCAGTCTCATCCATAGACTGAGACTTATCCGCTGCTGTGAATAAGTCTGTGTTATGTAGAAAGAGAGATGTGTAACGTGCCGGACAGAAAGTATTAGCTGTACCTACCTGTTCTTCCCTCGCATTTTAAATTAAAAGTTATCTTGACTTAATTAATTTGCGATGAATTTCCTTCTGTCTGAGTGAGGTTGATGGAGCCTGAGCAGGTTTATTGCAGTAGTTCTCGCTAGATACTTAGGTACAGTACGGGTCCTCCTTTGTCCACCTCTCAGTAACTACTTGTAGGTTGAAGATAAGGCCCTAGGTGTCCATGTCAGGATGTTAATGAGCATATGCAGAGATGCTTGCTTAGGCACTTGATACTCTTTCTAGCACAAATTTGATATGCTCATCAATCTGTAGGTATTGTTAGGTGGTGTTTGCTCTGTATGACTTACTATCCATATAAATGAGGAGCTTAGTGGAATTAGTGGACAGTCTGAATCTGACTGTAGGGTTTTTATGTATGAATTCATTCCTGGTTTAGCACTGAAGTTATTTAGATATTGAGTAGTGAAGCAGAATAAGTGCTTTTAAATTTGATTCTGAAGATGGAAAAGTGTGCTCTTCATCATGGAAAGTTTGAGTTGTTTAAAAAATGTTCTTCATTGAAAAACCTAACCGAATAGGGAAGAAAGAATCTGCCAGTAGCATGTTACTTGTATTTAAATGTGTAATGCTTCACAGAGAGTAGTCACTACTTTCTGAAAGTAATTTTGTGGTAAACTATTTCTTCCAGATTACTTATTTTGTATGTTGAAACTGTCTAAGTAAGTAGCTTGTTTATCTGAAACTGTTACTGATAGTATTTCCCCATTAGACTTACTGTTATTTGTATTTASTAATTCTTGCATTCTGTCTACAGAAAGGCCAGCTGGGTAGACCAATTTTGGATATGCCCTACTGGAACGCAAAACCAGCACCTATGCCTAATATTGGCTCTAAATATGGACGCAAAGCTACATGGATTGGAGCGAGCGGAGACCAGACTTTTCTTCGTATTGATGAAGCTCTCATTAATTCTCACGTGCTTGCTACATCAGAGATATTTGCAAGCAGGCATATAATAGGCAAGAACTCTTCTAGAATATTTTAAATCTGTTTATAGAATTATTGGAGAAAAATTAGATTGTTTGCGAGCAATAGAAGAGCAACAAGTCAAAAAATGTGAATGGAGTAAATTCTAATATTTTGACTTTCACTCTCTAGTTAAACTACACATTGTGGTGCTAGTTGCTTTGGAAAAGTAATTTTATTAAAAATGAGAATGCAAAAGTCTAAGCTTTTTTCACATTTTGATGTTTCATTGAAATCTTACTATGGCTTATCTTTTGCTGTAGCAGTACATATGTTCTTCCCTACTACATTATTACTGCATGTATAGAAGATGCCATATAATGAGTGGAATCTCCATATTTTTCTGCTCTTTTTGCACCCTGATCTAGGTTTGGTACCAGCTTCAATATCAGAACCTCCTCCTTTTAAATGTCTTCTGATAAACAAAGTAGATGGCAGTTGCAAAACATTCAATGATTCTGAACAGGAAGACCTTCAAGGATCTGGTGTGTGTCTGGATCCTGTCTATGATGTTATTTGGAGGCAAGTATGGATTATAGCTATTTAAGTTGTAGTATAGAAATAACTTAAAATAACTTGGAGGGTCTGGTCTGTTCATGATTTCATTATGTCCACTTTCCTAGTAAAAGAAAAACAGCTCTTAGTCTTTCGTGTGTCTTTTTTCACATCTTTTGAATGATTTGGTCAAGAAAGCCCAAAACAATCTCCTTTTCCCTGCCTGAATTTTTGGATTTCTGTTCCTTTTTGCATCCTTCTCATTCCAGTCTTGTGATATTTGGGACACACTAATCTACTCTGCTTATTTTTTCTTTCTTATTCTTCCCCGTCTTTCCTCTATCCACTCCACACCATACTGAATATTTAATTTTCTTGTCATACCCAGTTTCCACAACTTTGTGTCTTAAACCTTTGTCCTTCTCTCAAGCTTTAAGGAGAAACATTTGAGTAGGTGAACAGGAGTAATGGTATTCTCAGCTTTGACAGTTTGAGAGGTCAAAATGATGATGCTTATGTAGATGGCAGAGACATTCAAGTTAYAGTCGTGTATCTTTTGAAGTCTTTGGGACTGGTTGCATTCAGTGGAGTCTTTGAGCAGCCGTAGGTCCTAAGCACTTGTTTCAAAGTAGCATCATGACATCAAATTCTTTTATATTGATTTAAAAGGCTATAGTAGCCAAGATTTGGGAGAGAATTTTGAAATGTTACTTGGGTGCAAGTGGTGGATAATGTTTAGACTATTTGAAGACTTAGGCAAAACAAGAATAATCAGTTACAGTTAGAGTAAAGCAGGGAACCAGCTGGTCTACATTCATCTAGAAAGATAGTATCATGTAGGACCATATCCAAAAAAGATCATTGTGTCCCTAGGCTGCCTGCATTCTACTTTAGATGCCTTCATCCAAAACTGAGATTCAAGAACTTAATAGCCACTTAACATTGAAGCTAGTATGTTTGCTAAGCATGTTCCTTCATGACCCCTGAAGTTCCTTGGATGACTGTAGTCCTGCATTGTGCACATCTCCAGAATTGTCCGAGTCTCGTCAGCTAGATACCAGTTCTTACTTAAATTACGCTGAGATCTGAAGTGAGGAAGAGTATACCACTCAAGTCTCTTAAAGATCTTGTATGTGTATTGTCAGCATGACTAAAACACACTGAAAGACAGAATTTATGAAAAATGCAGTTATTGATGGCCGTTGGACAGCAGCCAGTTTTGGGAGAAAAAAGTCAGGTGATGACATTCAGCTTGGTGTAACATACTCATGGTTATTCATCTTGAGGAAGTTCAAATCCGTATATTTCACATTTTAAGAAAGCAACTTAAAGATACTGTTGTGGATAAATGGGGATTGAGGTGATACCTTGTTGTCTTGTAGAAAGTTTAGAGCTTAAGGACTTAATTGTGAAGAATGGATTTTTGGAGTCTCTGTTTCCAGATTTAATTCTGTGTTATAACCCATGTTTGTTTAATAGAAAATGTTAAAACAGGTTAGAGAAGAGACATGTTAAATAATATGCTGGTTAGTAGTGAAATAATTTGTATATTAATTATTATTCCTGGGCATTTTTATTCATGCCTGTTGAAATGAATGGGGCAGCTCCTCTGTGCAAACAGCAATCTTGATTACATCGATTTTAAAGATTTCCTTCACAGCTCTATGGCTTTTTCAGTCAGTAGTGAAATTCACATGGCTAAATCATTTCATATATATGTATATGTGTGTGTGTGTGTGTGTATATATATATATATATGTATGTATGTATACTTACTTGTATATAAACTTAGACATTGCTAACTCATTGAAATCCTGCATATTTATGGTATCCTATAATATTTTTAGTTAAAACTATTTCCTTCTCAGTTGGTTAGGCAATCTTATTTTCTTTTGGATTTTTAGTCCAGTATATCAAGTAAAAAATTCATATCCTTTTGGTCAGAACACTCATAGGCTTGCATCTTCTAATGGTCTCTTCCCTTTAAAAAGTTTATTTTTCTGCATCTTGATCTATAAATAGAAAGTCCTTGTATTCCCTTGTTTATGCTGCCGTCTATAATCCTTCTTAAAACACTCACATTGTGATGGAATCCATTTAAAAAGCCCAAAYAAAGCATGTTGGATTTCTCAAGATCTTTTTAAATATTTTTAAGATGAGTAACCTTTTTACTGTCACTTGGCATCTTTATCATTCTTTAGCACATCTGCCATTATAACTAGTACTTTGCTAATCACATCATGCTTCTTAATAGATTATGCCATTTTAATATTTATTAGCTTTGAAAAGTGTCTAACATTTTCTGAAACTTGTAAACCCATAATATGATTTTTTAACTTGAAGTATAACGAGAATATTTCTGTTTTTTCCATCTGCCAGTGTTTTAATCTAGTAAAGTTTATATGTTTGGCATAGTGGTGTTCAATTCTAACATTTCGTACCAGCAAATCTACATCTTACATTAAATAGTTTATTAAATCTAATTATCAGCTAGGKTTTTTTTTTATTTTTTTAGTAGGTGAAAGGGTTTTTTTACTCTGTTTTGTCTTGCTCTAGGTTTCGACCAAATGCTAGGGAACTGTGGAGTTACAATGCAGTAGTTGCCGATTCCAGACTTCCCTCAGCTCCAGACATGCAATCCCGGTGTAGTATTTTGAGTCCAGAACTTGCTCTACCAACAGGTTCCAAAGCTCTAACCACCAGATCTCATGCAGCTTTGCACATTCTAGGTATACATTTATAGTTGATGAGTCAAAAGCTTAAATGAAATAAAGGCACACTACTTCATGTTTAAATAAATTGTAATCCGACAGCTTTCTGACTTTCGAGTTACAAATTGACTCAATAATCTTTCATCATTGCTCTTAACACTTAATCAAAATCATTGTTTTCTGCCATCTTAATGATGCTAGAGGATTTTAGAGTTCTAGTGGAGCTACTAGAAGTAAGCAGAAGTAATGTAAAAGACCTTCCTGGTTAAAGTATGCAGAACATAGGAAATGCTGCTTAATTTAACATGGAGTCTCCAAAAGACAAAAAAAAATACCTTCAAATATACAATTACAAAAAAATGTAGAATAATTAGAATTTCTTCTTTGCAGTTTTATATAATCAGACACTAAGATTAATATGATTTCCCTTTCTAGTCAAAAAAGCATACTGAAAAAAAAATAGTCTCACTATATCCATGTATAAACTGGCCACATGTAACTTACCTAATGCTTCAAAGCTCAGCTTTGGAAATTATTTATGTTACTTATTCCGTGATTGTGAGGAGTAATCAGTTCCTTGTGCTCTGTCCCTCACTATGTGTTAGAGAAGCAATGATATTTAACTTGAACAGTACTTTTTTGTATCCAAGTCAGAATAAGAGGCCATGTTAGATATCCATGTATATGAAACAAAATGCCTTGTATGAAGGTTCTCAAATCTGCCCATAATTCAGTTGCTACTTCAACTCTTTTTTGGGAATATGAGAAATAAAAAAAAGTGAGTATGTTGTTAGCAATTTATTTGCCGTTGGAAAAGCTGCAAAGTAGATTTAATCACATTTCTTGGTCAATCAGGAAAATGAACTGATTAAATAAAATTGGTCTTCAACAGCAAACCTTAGGTTCTACAACAGAGACTCCTCTGACCTAGTAAAGTTAAAGTGATACTTAKTAGCATACATGTAGCTTAGGGACAAAGCAGTTTTGTTGCTGTGATCTTTTTTACTAATATTCATTTCCATATCACCAATTATAATCAACAGTAAGACATTTTCATTGTTTCTTGGTTTTGCTTTCTTTTAGGTTGTCTTGATACATTGGCTGCTATGCAGGACTTAAAAATGGGTGTAGCAAATACAGAAGAAGAGACTCAAGCAGTACTGAAAGTTTATTCTAAAGAAGACTATAGCATTGTTAACAGATTTGAAAGTATGTAAACAGTAAGGTTTTATTGCATAAGCTAATCAGGCTTGTGGAATAAAAGACTATTTAATATAGATTAACTGTATTTTTGTTATTTGTTTGTTCTTTTCTGTAGGTCATGGAGGAGGTTGGGGTTATTCAGCCCACTCAGTAGAAGCTATCCGTTTCTGCGCTGATACAGATATTTTGTTGGGTGGTCTTGGTCTTTTTGGAGGTAGGGGTGAATACACTGCTAAAATAAAGGTAAGATATTTTTTAAAAAACAGAATTATCTCTCAAAATCAAAGCTTGAGAAATACCACTTAAAACTGTAATTTTATCTCTGTATGAGTGAGGAATTTACTGTGTATTAAAGCATTAATAATAGAACAGGAAGCAGGCTCCTCAGTAAGAAGGAATGAACTTTATGTAAGTAAGGTGGGTGAGACAGAGAACTGAGACTTACTATTCTTAACTGTCCAATGACCCATTCCTACCTGCACTAAGTGCTATGCCACCTCAGGTGTCTTCTGGCAGTGGGTAGAATCATCTTGTGATTTGCATGAAGGTCTCTGAGGTCCACCTGCAGAAAATTTAGATGTGGTGGGCTTCAAGTTAGAATCATCTGCTATGTCAGGATACATGTGGGACTGCCTCTCAAAAATGGGAGGGTGTTCATCTGTAGCTGGAATTCCTTCAGAAGCATAGTCTACCTGAGCTGTCATTTCCTGCCCTCCCTACCCTTTCTTTCTCAGGCTGCTATCTGGATGGCTTCTCAGTTGGATTCTTCAACTGAGAGTGAATTGTAATGTCACCAGGCATACTTAATTCTGCTTTGTGCCAAACATAAAGATAGTTAGGACCTGAGCATGTGTGCTGATTCAAAAAAATAATATTTTTTTAAAAATCTGGCTTTGAATAGAAAAGCACATATAAACCCACATTGTGATTATAAGAGAAGTTTGGTTTCTGATAAGTAACTTGTATTCCTGCATTTATTAAGGATTTCAGAAACTTCCTGGAAGACATTGAAAAGGAAGAAGCTGTATGAGATTTGTATTAGATGTGTACATTCAGAATGTTATTCATGTTTTTGTCATTTAGATGGTTGCTGAGATCTCTTTTTCTGTTTTCAAATGAGTAGAATTACTAATTATTAAAGTTTGTTTTAGGGAAATTGACAAGATAGGGTCAGCAGTAACATTTGTATAGGAAAAAACTGGAAATCTTCTGAAATAAGTGGTTGCACTTTACTCTGATTTAACACATTGACTGAGAATTACAAATGATTAAGAAAAACACAGAGACTTAACCAAAAACAAAGCATGACTAATGTTTGGATGCTRAATAGGGAGATGATAACCCCATCAAACACTCATGTATTATTTTTTTCAAATTTTTTCTAGTTGTCTAGGGTTAGGTTTTGGACAAGATAACATTTGCCAGTCCTACCACAGATACACTGTGTACTAAATAGAGGTTTACAAGAGAAGTCACAGATATGTATCATGGGCCTTTTTCAAACTGATCTAACTGTAAAAGTGATTTCTGACTGAGTAAGAAGCCCAAGTTCTTTTCRGACAGGTGTCATTTTCTGTCCTAGTCATCAACTGTTTGTGACATTACTGACTAGCCCTGCTAAACAGTCAAGCTGTCCCTGTTAGTTGACTGTATTTCCAGTGTATTTCAATCTGTGAGAGTCTTTACCTTCTGTCCAACCTTAAGACTCATTCCACTAGATACGGAATCAAGCTATGGTTTTCTTCAGAAACGTTCCTCTGTATAAGGTGTGTAAAAACAGCTGCTTGGGGTAATCCTTTGTCTCTTTTAGTTGCTCTGTATTTGACTTGCCTGCAAGATTTAGGGATTTCTTCCATTTAGAATCACAGTATTTTGGGGTGCAAGGTTGGGAGGCCAGTGTTAAGTATTATTTATTTAACAGCAAATGATATTACAGAATCTAGACCTCCAGGTGGAAATTTGCCTGTGTAGCAAACCAGCCATCATTTTGGGGGGAAGAATAGTGGTAGAGACTTTCCAGAATGTCAGACAGAAAAAAAGTGATATTATGAAGTTTCTAACACCCAAGACATTTTTTTTTTATTTTTTTTTTAACTCCATCAGTTGTTTGAATTGGGTCCGGATGGAGGGGACCATGAGACTGATGGGGACCTTCTTGCTGAAACAGATGTCTTAGCATATGATTGTGCTGCTAGGTAAGACATTTTCTTCACCTACTTTTACCTAATTCTTGTTTTTCTTCATATGCATTTTAAAATTATTTTAAATATAAACAAAGATGATCTGCATAGCGTATCACAGAATCACAAAACGGTTGAGGTTGGAAGGGACCTCTGGAGATCATCTAGTCCAACCCCCCTGCTCAAACAGGGTCACCTAGAGYACATTGCCCATGACTGTGTCCAGACGGCTTTTGAATATCTCCAAGGATGGAGACTCCACAGCCTCTCTGGGCAACCTGTTGCCACCTGTATGTGTGGCATAAAAATTTTACTTAACCAAAATAAGTGTGTCAGGGAAAGGAGTAAAATACCAAGTACTAACCCAAGCCATTGTGGTACTAAATTAAAAAAAAAAAAGAACTGACACTTTCTCACACACAAATCAAAGTCAAATCCTGTATTCATGTGATGAGCAGACAAGACAAACAAAACATTGTAGTTCTTTTGAATAATTCTGTCAAAAGGATGCTTTCAAATACAAATCTGTATTTGTATTAAACAATTCATCTTTAAATTTATTAAAATTGCAGCCTGAATTTATGATAATCAAAAGAAGGGTTATGTTGTACTTCAGCTCATTATGGGACACAAAATAGAAGCAGTTATTATTTGAACTGTTTAGTGCATCTGGAAAGGGTCAGCCATGTTTTAGTGCCTTTCTGATTCCCTGTTGCTGGGAAAGAATTTACTGATGGAGTCATCCATGGCTAATTCTCTTAGGTTTAATATTTACATATCATGACCTCTAAATATATACTTTATTACTTTCTTAACCATTCACATGTAATTCCTTAAAATTTGTGTATAAACTAGTCATTTAAATAGAAATTACCCAGAATTTCCTGAAGTTGAAGTAAAAATTTACAATGAATACATTACTTGTAGTAGTATGCACTAAATGTGATTAATCTTTTGTTGTCTTGTGTTAAATTAACTTAATATCTTCTTACTGTATTTGGCATTTGTTGTCTGATTGTTTGAAGTCCAGGGTGGGCTTAGACACCTGTAGGTCCTTCTGACTTAAAAAAAAAAAAAAAAAAAAAAAAAAAAAAAAAAGAGGGGGGAGCAACAATTTTTTTTTCAGCAAAGTAATTTTTAATGTTTGATATAAATAGATGCCTGAGAGATTATCTTAATTCTCTTTAATTTTTTAATCTATTAATATTCAATTTTCTTTTATAAACAGGCTATCATTTGCCAAATATTTATCTATGAACTAATTCGTATGTATCTTTTTCAAAATTTGCTCCTCCCAGAGAAAAGTATGCAATGATGTTTGATGAACCAGTACTCTTACAAGCTGGTTGGTGGTATGTAGCCTGGGCAAGAGTGTCGGGACCTAGCAGTGATTGTGGATCTCATGGACAGGCCTCTATTACTACAGATGATGGGTATTTTTTTTCTTTTTTTTTATGCAAAAGAAGAGATCTAGTATTACTTGAATAATAATTGTTTTTTTCTTTTTCTTTCAGTGTTGTCTTTCAGTTTAAAAGTTCCAAGAAATCAAACAATGGTACAGATGTTAATGCAGGGCAGATTCCACAGTTACTATACAGGTAATATTTTGACTTGCGTTGAGAACAATTTATTGATACATTTTTTAAACAGAGGCCCTGTAAAAGTAAGCATATGCTTCATGACATCATTATTGTAGTAAGTTAAGGAAATCAGGGTATGAGAAATGTAGGGGAAGCTTGAAGTGTGTTTGAGAAGAGTGGTAAGTACAGTATACCAAAATCTATTTCTCTGTGATTTTCTTTAAAAGGTCATTTTTCATATATTATGTTCTGAGACTTTTAATTTAAACAATGGTTTTAAAAGTATCTCTTAGTTCTGTAGATGCTGATATTTTTGACTAGCAAGCTTCATTTTTTGGCTAGTTAGGAAGTATTCTGTTTAGCAAGACTCAGTTTAAGAGCAGTATACTATCAGACAGATTTTCACATTGATTTTAATGGCAACCAGAAACAAATTGTGCTTGACAATTAGTTACTGTAAATTTATTATTCCCATGACAAATATTATGTAATCTTGTTTAAAAAAAGTAAGAACTCTTTCACTGTATTGCCAGTATCTTTTTCAGATTAACTCAGCTGTATATGAAGTAATACCAGTTCTTCCAATACCAGTTCTACCGGTCCTTCCTACCAGTTCTCTGGCTGTCCTCTTACCATGTCCTTTTCAGGGTCCCTTATGGTAACAGCTCACTTCTGCGAATAAGCTCTGTGTCCATAGATCCTCTCTGTCCAGGGGAAGGGGATTCTGTAATAACTACTTTCTTGTACCAAGCAAACAAAAAAAGTTGGCAACCCTTCCTGGACTTGCAAATGCTCTTCAGCTCTGTCCTCCCTTCAGAGACCCCAAAGTTTGTCTTTGGGTACAGTCAACTCTCCATAGAAATTACTGAAATGATTAACAGTTTGTGCCAGGACTTTCGGTGCGTGAGCACAAATGAAACCACCTTCAGCGATCAGAACTCCTTCTACTGGTATTCAGACAAATTCTGTGATTGTTGCTTAAGAACCTTTTCATCACTGACATTTGTTGAGCAGCCATCTAAAGCTCCATTTACGCTTGAATGAAGGACTTCCATCACAAGTGGAAGGGCAGGAGTGGTGCTGCATTCACAGGTGCTGCCTGTATTGTTTCTGCTTTTACTGTGAAGGGACCCTGGCACCCACCTCCTGATACTCTGAGTGACTCCAAACGATATCCCATGCAATTCAGAGTTAAGAATAGACAAAGGAGACAAAAGAGAAAACTAGTTACTTATGAGGAACCAGAGTTCTTCAGGATGTTACTTGAAGTATTCCTTTGCTTCCCACCCTCTTCTTTCTCTTCCTATAGTCCATAAGTTTTTGTCTTTTTGGACTGCAGTTTGAGTGGAATTACAGGGATGAAGGTATGCTCCAACCTGTGTTTGCCTGCGGGAGGTGTGAACTGATTTTACCTCCACCAATACTAAGAAGAAAAAAAGGATTTGCTTCTGAATGCTTGTTATGCACAGACATCTCACAGTGAAAATGAACATGTGACCTACACGTACTAATAAAATAGGATTCTTTGAGGAATAACTTTTCTAATCTTAAAAATGCCATCTGAAGACATACAGTATATCCCTGTATTAATTCCATATGTGTTTAGATCTTGACCTAATTAAATGCTGTAAGCTGAACAGAAATCAAGATATTTGATGTTGGTTTCGAAGTACTGGGAACTGGAGGAAATTGTGCTGAAATTGAGCATTTCAGGATAATTCTATTAAACTTTTCTTCCACTTATTTAATGAACAATAGAAACAGTAAAGCTTAATGCAGATTTTAAGTCAGTTCTTATATTGTGCTTCCAGGCTGCCGACAAGTGATGGCAGTGCATCCAAAGGAAAGCAGCAAACCAGTGAACCTGTGCATATTTTAAAAAGATCTTTTGCCAGAACTGTCTCTGTAGTGAGTATTATCAAGAACCCTGTGTCTTTCCTGCCAGTTCATCTATAATTACATACCTRAAAGATGTGCATGTGGAAATAACTAGTAATTATTTTCCTGTGTATTTCATCAAGCAAAAGTTAGGTACACTGAATATATATGATGATATAGTTTTTTTACTTCTTCTGAAGAGTTCAAATGTAAACAGCAGTCTAAGCTAAGCTTAATACTGTCATGATGGGAGCCTGGAAATGCATTTGTTTATAAAGTTTAATTTACTTTTCATGAATGAGCTGCTTGGAATTTTTTTTTTTTTAGTTTGTAGTTGTTGGTTGCATTCATTGTACAAGCCCTACACTCTGCCAAGAAATTATGTATTAACAATTCTCTGCAGTTTTGAGGGAGCTTCACTATATGCCCTCTTATGTGGCTTCTAAATTACTGTAAGCCATAATTAGTCATTGGTAATATTAATTTTCCTCTTGGATGCATTCCAGTACACATTAAGAATCAGATAGCATTTAATTAAACTTTGGTAAGCTGAGGTAAGGAGTATTAATAGGCACAGTGCCTTGCAGATATTAATAGAAGATATCTGCAGTTCTTTAAATGCAGTAGGAGCTTAGTCAAATTTTGAGGAAGAGAATACTGCATTAAGTTAAAATGCAACATGTTAGTGCAAGATAAGCCTGTCTTTTAGCCTGTCTTTTAAAAGTAAAGTTGTTTCTTCATCAGTCACAAGTTATGATTATTTCTTTTTCAGTTCTATCCTGTCTTTTTATATTTTATACTGTACTATGTTTACTGTCCATATTCTCAACTGATAGTTGTCTTGAAATTATTGCCCCATATAGACGCCCACAGCTTGATTTTCTTAACCAACTTTTTTTCTTATTTATGTTCTCCTTTTCTTTGATATTCCCTAATGATCAGGATGATCTGCTGCTGTTCAGATTTCTTCTAGAAATGTATTTTCTATATGATCTGCATTTTTAGTAATCATGTCATTAGAACATACTAACAGATACTCTTAATATGTGTTTGCTTAAAGTTGTTTGCCTTAAGCTGTGAAGTTCTATTGCTTTAATACTCTGCATTGTATCCTCCTTCTTCATTATCTTGCTGCTGTTATCCCTCCTCACCATAGATCTGAATTTGGGATAAAAGGAGAGATTTGGCTTTCTGGAAAGAATTAGGCATTCTGGACATTTTATAAATAACTTTGAACAATCAGCTTTTCCCTGCAGCTTTAAGGTATTCAATCCCAAATACTTGTCCTAGGTACCTAGGTGCCTTCTGAGGTACAACTTTATGAAACTACTAAACACATTTAATAACAGTGGAAGCAAATTTTTGGACAGACAAAACTTTGTAAACCCTTAAATTTCTTGTGAACCACCATGCACTTCTGTTGAACTTTCAAGTACTGTAAATGTAACATAGTTCTGTAGCCCTCCCATGGCCTTGCAGATCATACTATTTAAAAATAAAACAAACCCAGCCCTGGTAGAATTCTTTACCATTATGGCAAGAACATATTCTGTTAAAAGTAGGTCTTATGTTATTTGTACACAGACTCAGCAAGTGAAAATTACTGAAAATCTGTATTACAGATGAATAGAAACAGTTGTTACTTCTCAATTGTCTTATAATTGAGAGACTTCCATGAACATAGCATTATAATACATTATAAATTGCTTTTAGCATGGCATTGTAGTGACGTATCCCCTACATTCTCAGTTCTCTTTTCTTATTCTCAAGCAAATAGGTTTTGTGTGATGTATGATACATGTGTGTAGATGTAAATATGTTTTCATGATACACATGGACATAGATGCCTTTTGCTTTTCATCTTATCCTGATGTTGAAAGTTCACCTGTGTTTTGGGCACAAAATCTTCTTTCTGTATCCTTCACATTCTGAAATAGGAATGCTTTGAATCTTTATTGAGCATTCTTCACTGGAGTTGGACAACACTGGTGCTAGGAGTTGAAGAACTTCGTGGACTGAAAGGATTCCAGTACACTGCTACCCTTTTGGATTTGGAAAGGTTGCGCTTTGTTGGCACTTGCTGTCTGAGGTTGCTGAGGGTCTACACCTGTGAAATATATCCAATATCAGGTATTTTTTTTTAATTTGTTTGATTCATATTTATCAGCAAATAGTGATATATGGGACACTGAAAATTTGGTCTAAGCATTCATGTTTGGTTTGCTGTGGTGAAATTGCCTATACACGTTTTTATTGGAGCACTTACTAGGTTTGCAGTAAAAAATGAGACATTAGCATTRTGTGCATAACCAAGCATGCAGCACTACATGTATATTTTAAAATTAGTTTGTTGTTTGGCTTTACAGTCATGTTCTTTTGGACTATTTTGTAGCTTCTGTTATCCCATTTCTGTACATTGTGGCTGCTTTGCCAGGGGGCACGGTCTATTTAAAGTTGAAAGGCAGTGTCTGTTTTTCATGACTGTAGTTTAACAATGTCCAAATTAAAATGCCGCATATATTATGAAAGATTGGAAATGCAGGTTTCTAATATTCAGGTTTCTTTGATGTAGTTTAATTCTTATTTCTCCACCCTTCAGTATTCTGCAGTGTGAAATTAACATCTCTAAATGTAGATTCATCAACATTGCTAACTTCTGATTGTTCTACTTGCATGTATAATATGCATTTTTATATAAAAATGTTTCATTTATTCTGCAATAATGCACTACTTTTTCTTACCTTCTAGCTACAGCTAAGGCTGTTGTGGAAGAAACCAGCAAACTAGCAGATTGCATTGGAAAAACTAGGACTTTGCTGAGAAAAATTTTGTCGGAAGGAGTTGATCACTGCATGGTGAAGTTGGATAACGACCCTCAAGGATATCTCAGTCAGCCCCTGAGCCTTTTAGAAGCTGTTCTTCAGGAATGTCATAATACTTTCACAGCTTGCTTTCATTCTTTTTGTCCAACACCAGCTCTCCAGTGGGCATGCCTTTGCGACTTGCTGAACTGTTTGGATCAGGTACACTAAAATGGCACAAGTGAATATTACAACTTAGCTTGCTGTTTTCCTCRAAGGAAAGGCCAAACAGTATTTATAGTCTTTATTCCTTTTTTATGTTTATTCTGTTTTGCAACTTGAATTCTGCTGTGTTTTTTTTAATCACTATGAAAAAAAACGTGTCCAAGTTCAACAAGAACTGGGAGCTTCTGTCTCCCTTAGAGGAAAGAATCTTTCCTGGGACAGTGAAGAAAATTTGTGGTGTTGCTGCCAAGTTTCAGTATATGCTTCATTAGTGTGTAGTACGTGTCTTACATGCGATTTTTGTTGCACTCTGCTTTGGGACATAAGTGTTGCTTTTTTGATACTCATCACTAATACCTGAGTGATTTCTCAATGTTAAATGTCCCAGCAGTGCTCTGATCCAGAAAAGCTGGCAATACTATCCTGTGATGAGCATCTTTCTTCTAAGCATCTTGCTTATTGTGAATGAGCATCTCATATCTAAGCAGTGTAGTTGCTTGCTTGCATTGATTGCAATGAGTTTTAAGCAATTTGCTTCACTGCTTGAAAAACCATTAAGCATATTAAAATTCAAGGAAGAATCAGTCCTGTAATGTATTATTCCAATTAAATTATTTGATCAATTATAATAGTGTTTTGTCTTCAGAAAGTGTCATAATTTCAAAAGTAATTTTAAATGGCTTCATTATTTTAAAATATATCTCAGAAAACAAATTTTAATTACTCAAATTTGAAAGATTTAAATGGAAGCTCTAAGTTTTATCATGAGATAAATAAAATTCACAGGAGAGCTAACATTGTATGGAATTACTTGTTTAAATTATTTTATGATTACTATAAAACTGGAAAGTTTCTTTCAGAAGTTGTTTTTCATTCGCAATGCTACAAGAATTACAGCAAGATTTTTATTTTTTCAGTTCTGTGTCTGTTGTTCTGAAATAGTCTGAAAGCTGCTAGGAAAATGGAAGAGAATAGCTACCTTAGTGTTTACGATTCTGGTGTACATTCAGTTCTCAGTTCTGCTGTGAACACAAGACTTAAACAGAATGATAGCATCTCTGTTGCATCCCAGGGTTCTGTGAAAATTCAGACATTAAATATTTTAAGATATTCAGGTATTAAAGTGAAGTGTACCATTAATGCCTAAACTAAAATATACAAAAAGTGATAACATTTTAAAACATAACCAACTTTCAGACTGCTGCTACCTATTTGTAATGTAATTTTCTGGATGAGTTTTTGATGAATGGGGCATTGCCCTTCTATTCATTTATTTTTATGTTTTTAGGACATCCAGGAAGCAAACTTCAAGACGTCCAGTAGCCGGCTTCTTGCAGCTGTTATGTCAGCTCTCTGCCATACTTCAGTAAAACTGACCTCTATCTTTCCAATTGCTTATGATGGAGAGGCGCTGCTGCGATCAATGGTCAAACAAGTCAGCACTGAAAATGACTCTGCTCTGGCCCATCGTTTTCCTCTTTTGGTTGCACACATGGAAAAACTTAGTCAGGTTAGGATAATATTCTAAAAATGTGATGATGTGTTTTATTTTGCAATAAAACATA
Organism: Apteryx rowi; assembly: GCF_003343035.1. Taxonomy (NCBI): domain Eukaryota; kingdom Metazoa; phylum Chordata; class Aves; order Apterygiformes; family Apterygidae; genus Apteryx; species Apteryx rowi. Next base: position 372,861 of record NW_020450709.1, read on the forward strand.
AACAGGTAAATTATGATTTTAGCATTTTAAATTTGTATCTGAATTTACCCAAATGTTCCCTTTCTGAAGGGCTTGTTTCAAAAACCTACAATTTTATCAAACTTTTATCTTTCAGTCTGAAAATTTCCAATTATTTCTTGTGTAGAGAATGTTTGAGCAAAAATGTTTCTTAAATATTTTTGAATTCTAAATTGGTAGAAGTATATTTTAGAGTTGTTGTCTTCTGTTGTTGCCTATTGTTTCCTTGATTCTTCGATTACCTAATGTTTATAATAGGTGCAGAGCAAGTTGTCTTTATTTTTCATTTTTATTTTCATATTACAGAGCGAAGAAAATGTTTCAGGGATGACAAGCTTTCGGGAAGTCCTGGAAAAGATGCTGGTCATTGTTGTTTTACCAGTCCGGAACAGCCTTAGACGAGAAAATGAACTTTTCTCTTCACACCTGGTTTCTAATACCTGTGGGTTACTTGCTAGTATTGTGAGTGAGCTTACAGCATCTGCATTAGGATCTGAGGTAAAGTTTCTGTAAACATCATTCTTAATAGAAATCTTTTAGGGCATGTATGTTATTAATGTGATATATGCTGTGACTACAGTTATACAGGTGTGCAGATCTTTCACAAATGCTGTTTCTAGTCTCAGTAACTTTCAGATGTCTGGCATAGTCCTAAAAGCAAGTGATCACTGCAGTAGGGAAATACTGCCAAAAATTAACTACTTCATTGTGGCTGAAGGATATTGTAAATTGTTTCCAAAATGACTGTATTTCTTTTTTGAGTATTTTTCTTTTTGCACATATGTCTAGGCATGTATACACTTGAAATATATTCTTTTGCTGCTCATTGGAGGCAGTGCCACGTTTCTGAGCATCTATGTGCCTGTGATGGCATCATGGGTGCCTTGTATGCTCTATTCCTATCATTTTTTGATTATGGGTCAGAATTTGTAATGTATTTTGTTTGTGCATTGTGTGGCTCCCCATCTTTATATATAAATATACAAACATATATATGTACATGAATACATACATTATCTATCTATMTATATGTAAACTTAACACATAATTCATGAGACTTCATTAGACTTTTACTTGTTTATCTGCTTTCTATTAGAAAATTGAGAGTCGTGTTGGGTTCAGCTACTGTGTGTAATCATGAAACTCTAGGTTTTAAGAATTTCCCTTTTATGAGGTTGTAATGTCTTTGAATGATAGGAAAGTATGTTAATTCTATTAAAGGCACATCACTGTGTGTGTACTGTCAGCAGATTTTTTGACAGAAAGAACCCAGTTTATGATAATCTCTCAATTAAAGATGTTTTTCTAACGTATTTTTCCTCTCCTGATCTTGGTTTTTACCTAAGGCAGATGTATCTAACTCTTCTTCTTGAAGCATGGTTAAGCTATCAGCTGTGCTGATTCATCCTATTAAATATATATTTAAATATTTGAACATTTAGGAATTATATGAAATTGTATTTCTTTTTAGCTGAAGTTGGACAGAAGTCCTAATGGTGGCATCTTTTATATTTTAATAGTCAATTTTTTTAATTTACTGTGTTAAAAATCTGGCAGTTTAATGAACTTAACTTAGCTTTGTTAAAGCTGCCTGATGTTTAGCAGTTAATCCATTGTTGCTTGTATTTGACTTTCTACAGGTCGATGGACTAAACTCTCTCCATTCTGTCAAATCCACACCAAATCGATTCACTAAAACAAGTCAGGGAAGAAGCTGGAATACTGGGAATGGATCCCCTGATGCAATATGTTTCTCTGTGGACAAACCTGGCATAGTTGTAGTAGGATTTTCTGTTTATGGTGGAGGAGGAATTCATGAGTATGAGTTGGAAGTATTAGTTGATGATGTAAGTACTGAATCTGAAAAAAGTTTGAACAAAAGTAACCTCAGAGTTTTTCATAATATATTTTACAATATAATATGTATTGTTATACAGTCTAGACTACCAGTACAACAGTACATTAAGGGTTTTTTGATTTGTTTTGGGGGGTGTTTTTTTGTGGAATTGCAAGCTACATGCCTTGTCCAGTGGATTCTTTATCATTGTTATGGCCTTTCAATCTTACTTCATTACAAATAATATTTTAATTATAGTGGGCTTTTTGCTTCCTGAAGCTAAGCGTAAATTAGCGTCAGTTATCTCTCTGCATAATATTAAGGAAAATAAGATGTAAAGAATAAGAAATAAGAAATAAAGCAGACAAATTTAAAACATTTGAAACCAAATATTGGGGAAAGGGATAGCCTACCAGCCTATTAGCGGTTAGGCTGTAGCTACAGCTGTTTCGTGTGCTGTTAAAGTGAGTGTGTGATGAAGAGACACCTCTGTTCTGTTACACCCAGTTGCTCACTTTAAATGACTTTTCTGACCTGTTGCAAAGGGCAAGCATGTGCTGCTATGGGAAATTCATCTATCTGTTCAAGAATTTCCTTTCTAACAGAAAGGCTTAGCTGTTGATTCTGAACAGGTTTTTCGGTTTTGTTTTACTTGTAATGCTGTGTATCACAGTTTATGCAAGAAAATATAAAACAATTGCATGAATGTGTCTTTTATTTACATTATAAACCTATTAAAATGGCTTTGTTTCCTTGAATCAGAGTGATCACACTGGAGACTCGACTCATTCTCATAGATGGACATCTTTAGAGTTGGTTAAAGGAACTTACACCACAGATGATTCTCCCAGTGACATAGCTGAAATCAGACTTGACAAAGTTGTGCCACTGAAGGTAAATAAAGGAAGTACGCATGGCCGTAGTTTTCGTATGACTTCTGAAGATACCAAAATTTAGAATGTTAGAGATTAATTGTTTTCTCTGTACACATTTAAAAAATTAATCTTAAAACATTTGGTTTATAAATTCTCAGTGTCAGCCTGTACCTGAAAAGTGCAAATCTTGTCAGGAAAAAGAAATTAAATCTTAATTTTTATAATAACATAGAATATATTATAACTTGCTTAGTAATTTAAGTATTCTCAAATGTGCAAAATTGTAAAGTGCTATTTGGTAGCTAATTTTCTTGGATATCTGGTCACTTTTCAAGTAATGGGTAATATTTTACATAAATTATGCTCCATAGCTTGGGAGCAGCTTTAAGCAATAACTTTGACTTTTGTTAAATGCCAGATCTTTTTCAGTTAATTTCATTTTTGAGTGCTTTGGAGCACTTTTCACACTTTCCAGTACTCATGTAACATAATAGTTACTTTCATAATACTGTGAAGCCTAACTTGTGTGTTTGTTTTATTCTGTGTATTATTTTTGGCTTTCCTTTTTAAGGAAAATGTGAAATACACAGTTCGGTTGAGGAATTACGGAAGCCGTACTGCCAATGGAGACGGAGGAATGACTACAGTTCAGTGTCCAGATGGTGTAACATTTACATTTAGTACATGTAGTCTGAGCAGTAATGGCACAAATCAAACACGAGGACAGATTCCACAGATTCTTTATTACAGGTTTGTGTGTTGTTCTGATCCATTTGCAGGAAGAGTGAATAAAACCATTGTAATGTTGTAGCACATCTGTTTTTGAGACGTAACAGAAATAAATATGTCTGGAGTGTGTGTAAGGAGAGAGATTCTTTAACAGCAGTATCATGTTCTTCCCGTGTAGTTTCAGTCTTAGGTCTTTTAGTGAAGACAATTTTGGGGGCACCAGTTGTCCTCTGCCTCTTTCAGTCTTGTTTCGATTCTCTTTTTTTTGATTTGGCAAATATTCTGATAGTTGACCTCTCTTGCTATGTCCATTATCATTTCTGCTTTTAAAGCTGTAATATGGGGGACTGGTTAGATGCATTACTTCAATCTTTGTTTTTCCTACGACATAAGAGATTTTTGAGGGAGGGGAGGAAAGGATTTTCCTCACTGAGACTAGTCACTGGAATGATTTTTCTCTCTGATTTCATTCAATTTCTTCCTCAATCACCTGAAAGGATGGCATCAGGTAGTCAATTAAGGTCCATATATATATAGGAACTGCCTCCTCTGTACTGCAAAGTTTCAAGGTATAAAAAGAGAAATTGCACCTGCAAGAAGAAAATCAACTGAAGTGTCAAATGTCCTGCAGGAAGGCTTTATTTTGGCCTTCCAAGGTATAGTAGGGAATTCACTTAAGCTAACGTTTCTGTAGAAAGTGTCTTTTTCATTTTTTGTGGTGCTTACCTTCAGATGCATGAAGACCTGATTTTCAAAATGTGGTAACATCTGAATGTATGGTTTACTGTCATTATCTGTTCAGCAAAGAAATGTTACACACCTTTAAGCAAATATCAGTTTCTGTAGTAAATAGCTCGTCATCAGTAGGTCCAAGGAATAAAAGCATGGAATAATAATTTATTTTGATTCCTAGTTATGTGGGAAATGTACCTACTCCAGGTTTATGTTGTCACATTAAAGAGAAGAGTGTAAAATAAGCAATGCTACAACAAAATGATGTATTTTGGACTAACAGTTGCCACAAGAAGGTGTTGCTCTTAACAAAGCTTTGAATGTGCTAAAATATGAAGAAATAAAGTTGCCAGTAAAAGTGTAGTAATAGTATATTGGAAGATATAGGATAGTTCTAAACTGTTTTTAAAACATTAGATTTGCTGTACTTTGACTGAGGCAAAGATTCAACTTGTCAGTAATCAACAGTAGGTTGATCAACAGTCAGCTATTATAGAACAGAGCTTGTAAAAGTCACATTTCCTTTTCTTTGAAGGATGTTCAAATACAAGCAGAGTTGATCTGACAGTTGTTGCCGGTACAAATGCCAAGAAAGGCCATGCCAAAGGAAGTGTGTTAACATGCTTCTGATTAGGAGAGAAATGCACTGGAAGGATTTGTTAGAACTGTACTGTTGAGCCCAGTCTCAGTGACTAATAAATTTAAATTAAAAAGGCTTGAGCCTGACAGCAAAGTTAATTCTAGCACRCAGTGACAAAAAAATTTTTTGCACGAATTGTCCCATCAGTTTCTCCTATTGAAATGTCAGTGTTATGGAGAAAAGAAAAAGTGTTATCTTAGAAACTGCAGGGCAGCGCATTAAATGATGGTTTGGAAAGTACTTCTAGCCTTGCATGGCAATTGCAGGATTTGTACCCAAGGGTGACTGCAGTTTCTAAACTTTCTCTCAGTTTTCTTTCACAGTAGCATAGTGTCTCAGGTGTGTTTCATCTCTTCCCAAAATCTAAGTAGCAATAATTGTGACTCGACTTATGGACAAGGACGGTTTCTGGATTTGTTAGATAAACTCTAGAAAGTTCTAGAAAAACATGTTCTGCTTCATCAGTTGCTGATGCTAAACAGTCTTGCTAAACCATCATTCAAGCCATGCTAAAGAACTATTTATAATCTCTGTTACCTAGGATAACAAAGATTAGGGCTATGTTGCAGCTAGATGAACTGGCAGGTTTCATAGCCTTTTCCTCTGGGAAACATAATTACTAGGTTTCATCAAAATACGTTGTGTACCTCTGGTACTTGATATTTCAGCACAGGGTTGGCTTGAGATTCTGTTCTTTTTGAATGCTGTTATAGCTCTCTTACCTCATGTCCAAATCCAAGAAACTGAGAGAAACTTTTCTTTATGTGAAGAAGTTCTAAAATGAGACAGGCAGCAATCAAATCCTCTCTCCAAAGAGGAATACTATAATATTAGAGAAACAAATCCCTAGATATCTAAGGATTTGTAAGAATGGTTAATTTAATTCATAGACAGAGGAGGATAAGCATCTTTGCTGTACATTTCATTTGGTTGCATGCAGTTCTAGCCAAAATAAATACTTCAGAAATGTTTTGCATATTTTCTGTCCAAATAAAAATAAAATGATTGCAAAGGACTAACCCTGAGGTATTGCCTCGAAGATATCCTCTGTGGTTGCTTTAAATTGTTCCCTTTGCTGTTTTATCATAAATAAATTGTTTTAACATTCCATGCTAAAAAACAATCAGTCATGTTTTTTAAGTTAATTTTGTACTTTGTGAACTTACTTTAACTTAATCTACCATCCAGGAGCGAGTATGATGGAGATCTACAATCACAGCTTTTGAGTAAAGCTAATGAAGAAGATAAAAATTGTAGCAGAGCTCTTTCTGTTGTGAGTGCTGTTGTACGGGCAGCCAAAGACCTGCTGCACAGGGCTCTTGCTGTAGATGGTAAGGCTTTTCAAAATTGAAACTTAGTTTCTTTCTTTGATAGCAGGAGTTAAAAGTAGGATATCAGTGTTTTAACAGTTGTAATAATACTCTCTTCTGCCTTCCAAAGAATATTTTCCTAACCTGTCATAGCTGTAGTTATCAAACTGTGAGCAACATCCTATATCACTGAGTTGCACTTGAGATATCATAGATAGATATCTCGTCTAAACCTGCTCTTCAATTTAGCAAGCATCATATAAAAGCTGGTAAGATTCTGTAAGCCAGAAGATGTGCTGATGGATCAGTTCCAAATCTTACTGAATATTTTGTGCAGTGGTAGTAATTAGGAAAACTGGTGAAGGTATTGCATTTATAAGCACTTAAACATCTAGTTTTGAAAAATTTAGACATCAGCCTTAAAACTGAATGATTTTAAGCTACCATCTTCTGTCATCCTAGTAAAAATTAAAGGAGTCTAGAATATTGCATAGTGCTATAGAAATTGATTGGGGGGGGTGGGTATGGGTTCATACCATATCACAGAATGGAGAATGCAATGAAATTATGCTATAAGAGGCAAAAGTTTTTTACCATAGTGTTGTATATAATGACACATTTATCTCAGGTAAACTTTGCAGGTTTATAGTTTGATTTTGAACCACTATGCCTATACAATGAAAGTAATTTAAAGTAAAAACTGCAAGTATAACTCATAAAAAGCACACCAGAAAAATAAGTTTTATTCAGAACCATGATGCATTTATTATAAGGAATATTATAATACTGGTGTTATAATTATCTTCATTTAGCTGAAGACATTCCAGAACTGCTCAGCTCTTCCAGTCTGTTTTCAATGCTGCTTCCCCTCATAATAGCCTACATAGGACCAGTTGCGGCAGCTATTCCCAAGGTATGCTCCTCAATAGAAATTACTGAAGAAATTTAAGAATATTTTATAAGGAAAAGGTTTAGTCTGAAACTATGAAAATGTGAGTGTGTTTATGCTTTTATGAATTAGTGATTTATATTTGACCGCTGGACTCAGTATGAATTTTCCAAGAGTCAAAAATTTTAAAAACATGTAAAGTCATGATTTGTTTTTTTTTTTTTTTTTTTACTTACCTTGAAGACATTGTGAAAAAGATACCTTATGGAAGCAGAGGGGAAGAAGAATAGCTTTGACAGCAGAAAGAGCCCAAAAATTTAGAGGGGTCTGGATTTATTAGTTATTTATTGCCTATTATCAGTGGGGTAAGATGTCCTTTATATTATGTAATTTCTGTTTATAGAATGAACATCCAAAGCAGTGGTAGCCGCTCACTAAACGAAAATTATGTCTGTCAAACTTAGAGATGGGAAGATGTCAAAATATAAATAAAAATGCCCTCACTTTTCAGTGGCAGAGCATACTTGCATGTGTCTGACCTGGAACAGTCTTTGGAACATCTCTAAAATGATGCTTTGTAAAAATACCTAACATTGATTTCAGTCAAATTAATATGCATTATAACATAGGGATCCTTAACAGTCTTAAGTCACGGTCTTAAATCTGTGAATAGATTTACAAATGTTCCTAATCCTTAGTTGATAGACACTATTATCTTTTATTGCTTTTTTATGAACTATAAACTCTCTTCCATTACTATAAACTCTCTGAATTATAACTTCTCTTTAAGGGGGGAGGAAGGAGGACTGGCACCTTAAAATCTAGTGGATTCATTATATTAAAAACAGTTTCAAGTGTTAGTTACTTTGCTACCATGATGAATTTTAGTTCTGTAGCCAAGTGTTTTGCTTCACAAGTGCTCCTCTCCTTTGAGAATGTGATAAAAATTACAGAGACAGTATATCTACAGTACAGATACTTTGTACAGTGTAGAGACACTACRTGCATTAAGAAAGTTGAATATTTGAAAAATAACAATATTAATATTTTTATAAAACAGTATAATTGGATAATCACTGACTGTATGCCTTCAATACAGTATTTGACTTTCATAGCTATTGTTTGTTAATGTTAATGGCTTTTTAGTTGTTTATATGGTGTTTTAATGAACTCACAGTTGCAAACTCAGATTCTTGTTTCATTTTTTGTTAAGTCTCTAAGGTGGGTATTTGGCTGAGATGAATGTAGTGATGCTTTTTCTGCAAGGATTGAATAGATGTAGAATTGGAAAATATGGCTGAATGAATTGTATGAAAGTGATATTCTGAGAATATCCAAAACAAGCATTGTAGAGGGATGTAGATTTGTGAGTATTGTTTTTACCCGGTCTTAAGTAATACTTTTTTGTATATTGTGTCATGATACAGGTTGCTGTTGAAGTTTTTGGCCTAGTACAACAGTTACTTCCTTCTGTGGCAATTTTGAATCAGAAATATGCCCCTCCAGCTTTTAACCCAAATCAGTCTACAGACAGCACCACAGGAAACCAGCCAGAACAAGGGCTTTCAGCTTGTACTACCTCTAATCACTATGCCGTTGTAGAGAGTGAGCATCCCTATAAACCAGCCTGTGTTACACACTATAAGGTAAGCACCACATCTAAGTTTGCATGCAATTTCTTAAATTCTTTGGACATGTGGTTTTTGTTTTGTGAAAATGGACTTGCTGAAAAATTGCTGCCATGGGTACTTATATTGTCTGATTTAGGAGACTGGGTTTCCTGCATTTCCTATATTGCATATATATATTGCATTGCTCTCTGCGGAAACCTGTGCTTCTCCAGTAAGTATAGAAGGAGCCTGTAGGTTTAGACCCCTAATGTCGGTATCTAATTTAAGCACCTAAATTTGCTCAGTGTTAGATTTTACTACTCTGTTGTGCACAGATTCTCTGCTCTAACTGTACAGATTTTGCATGTATTTCTCTTTCACTGTATGTGTGTATATGTGAGGCTTGAAATTACCATTTACCAACCGGTAATAAAGCACATGTTGGTAAACAGTATATTGTCAAATTTTAATCTAGATCAGTATTTTGTATACCATTCTTAATACTTACAATTCTGTACTAGTAATTTCTTCATTAAACATGTAGATGATTTATGCACTCTTCTCAAACTTACCTAAGATTTAATTTTTAAAAACAAATTATTTCTTGCTAGGAAACAAAATAAGCAAAGAGTGTATACATGGAGTCCCAAAGCTAAATAGACAAGTAATGCAGTTTTGATTGAAATGTCTTGCATGTAAGCTCTTTCTAAATTCCTGTTTCTGAATTTAGAAGTTTGATGTCTTTATGTAGACGTTACCTAATCATATCTCAGACATTCTTACCTAATGCTAAAATGATGCTTCGTAACATCATCAATTCGTAACATCAATTTCAGTCAAAATACTGTGCATTATACTGTAGTATAGTGTAGTGACTCTGCCTGTTTAAATTCTTCATGAATGACTGTAACTTGGACCATGATTTGGGATTGCACAAGACTCTGAAGTCCTCTCTAACTATCCTAAGTCACTTTGAGTGGGATTGACTGGCTCTGTTAAAATAAAATTCTATTTTCCTGAAGGTCAGTGAAGAAAGGCTGGTTTTGTCTACCTGAGTTAAGGGCTCAGGTGTAAATTACATGCCTGAGATAAATCCCTAGTGAGTTCTTTAGTGACATCAATACCAAAACTGTAAATACAAAGGTTGCAAATCTAGAATTGAGTGAGAGCTGGCAATTGTTAGTCRTTACTATGCTTGAGCTGAGAAAACAAGATATCTACTGCAGAAAATGTAGTTATCATGGAAGCTTCCTGAAGTGATGATGCTTATTATCTTTGTAAAAGTTTGCAGAGCCTATGTGAAGTGTGAGTCTCAGTCATTGCTGCTTTTGAAATTCTGTAGCTACATGCTATCATACTGCAGGCCAGATTCACAAGTGTGCTTCAGCTGCTTTGTACTAGGGTTTTCTAGGGTTGCACAAAGCAGACATTGAATCTGACTTTGAAGTTTGTATACAAAGAGGTATTTGAGAGTTAAATGTTAGTAGTATTCTGTGGTTGTTTAGTTTAATGTTCCTGTATTTAAAAATAAAAACAATCACAAATGGAATCATAAACTCAAGCACTTAATCTGAACATAGCTTATACTACATGACTATAATTTAGGTAAGGTCAAAGCATTTCAGATATATCTGGGTTTCAAAGAATGAATCTTGAAAATTTGGTTAATGTTAATTAAAAACATATCAAAACAACTGTATAGAATTGAAAAATTGAACCACTTTCATAACCTGAAATGTTAAAAAGAAAAGACAAAAAGAAAATGTGCAATTAAATGTATAAAAATGCACTTAAACATAATTGATTTTGGACTACTGCTTTGTTTTAGGTGACTTTTCCTGAATGTGTCAGGTGGATAACAATAGAATTTGACACCCAGTGTGGCACTGCTCAGTCAGAGGATGTTCTTCGTTTACTAATTCCTGTCAGAATTGCACAGAGTCTAGGATTTGGACCAAAGCATGGTTCTGTTCATGAAAACCTTAATTCGTGGATAGAACTGAAAAAATTCTCTGGATCTTCAGGATGGCCCACTATGGTATTAGTATTRCCAGGTAATAGATATATACTGCTATATTTTCCAGTAATGTGAGTTATTAAAAGAATGAAAAGACCAGTAAAAAAGAATTATTAAAATAATGAAAAATGAAAAAAAATAATGAGTCTGATTTTTCTGCAAATGGAAAATTTGCAGGAGTTTTGAGTCGTCATAGAAAACAAACATGAAAAAGTCTCAGTCCAAGCTGGCAAAAGTTTATAGTGAGCCATTGGTTGCACATCAGTGAACCACATTGATATTAGGTTTCATTTCTGAGTGCTGATTTGCGTATTGCTCAAGATTTTCTTCTCTGTGTTACATATGAAACCTRGGTTTCATTTATGTTTTTGTAGTAGAAACATATGAAATAGGAGAAATATTGAAAGTTCCTATTTATTTATTTTATGTATCCTTTTGCTTCCAATAAGGAAATGAAGCACTTTTTTCTCTGGAGACTGCATCAGACTATGTGAAAGATGAAAAGGCATGTTTTTATGGTTTCAAATGTTATGCGATTGGATATGAATTTAGTCCAGGATCTGATGAGGTACGGAAAAAGTGAAATGGCTATAATGGCACCTATTTAATTCCCTTCTCTAAGGCCAGCTTTTTTTGTAAAAGTAGTTTTATTTCCACTTCTGCCTAAATAACATTAGCAAAATCTTTTTGAATGATTTTCATACAACTTTTAAACATTTATTTTACAGACGCTATTTGGGATATTTAAATCTGAGTGTATGTTTGTGGAGAATCTTCTTTTTTATAGATGTATATGTATAAAAAACTGTGACAGTCTACAAATATGTAGTATTATGGTTTTATCTATTACATCAATGGGATATGGTATTTCCTAAAATTCTGACCTAGTCTTCTATACTAAATCCAAAGGATTGGTGCTTTCAGATTCAGTGATTCATATTTCACTGTCACTGCTAATTATGTGATGACAGACTTTCTTCGTGTACTTGGGAGAATGTTTTATCTTAGCTATTTTAGTACCAAATACCTAATGTGCTTTGTAATAACTTAAAAAAGATAGAGTGTCCCTTGTCTTGAGAGTGTTAGGTCCATGGCCTCATGTGAACTCCACAAGTTTTGCATCTTGTTTACATTGCAGCTATCACAAAAGATTTATCTCATTCATGAAATCTACTCAGGCTTGATCATGTCTTCAAGTTTTCAAAGCATGAGATTCTGTGAAATTTCATAATTTTTTGATACGGATCAGAAGATATTTCATAAGATTATTAGCTATGATTATCTCATTGGCTTGGAGCAAATCAGATTTACAAATATTGTAGATAATCTAATTAGTCTAATATTGGGTAATATTTGGTTAATGCTGTATTGCTTTTGGTAGATGCAGTTGTTAGCTGCTTAAGCAGATATATATTACTGGCAAGAACCGCGTTCCTGTGCGGGAACTCTTTCCTTGTGCTAATTCTAGTTTTTTAATGAGCAGGCAACAAGGCAGATCAGGAAGCAGAAGTGACTGAAAGTTGATCTTTTTTGCTGCACCAGCTATTATTTGTTTTACACTGTTCTTCACATAATCAACTGAACTCCAGTGCTTTTACAGAGGGAGTGGGGGCCATAAGAGTAAGTCAGTAAGAGTGGGAAAGAAGGAATGGCTGTCCGGTTACCTATAGCACTGATTAACAGTATACCTTGGCCTACGCATATGTTCTGTCATAAAGCAAATCCCATTAATTTTTTTTTTAWTTTTTTTTTTTTTACTGTGGTAATAGACAGGTAGTAATAGGAGTTCTCAGGAACACAGAAGTGGCTGGTAAAACCAGTGTCCATAGAACTTTTGCTTAGAAAGAATCAACCTAGTGAAACTTCTTTGTCGAGGTGAAACAATAAATACAGTATGAACATCAGAGATCAGAGGAATAAAGGCTTCCTCTTATGAAACACTTTTAATTGTATCTTTCTTTTTTTCCTGATGTTGCAGATGATAAGGAAAAATGTTTGTGTTATCTAAACTAATAGTGGCCCTAATAAATTTATTAGCACTGTATCTACACGTTTGTCAGCTACCAGACAAATACATACCTTCTTTTTGTCTCTCATTAGACTATTTTCTTAGCTACAAGGGAAGATTCTCCACCTGAAGTAGCAATGTTCATCTTTTAGTGCTAAAGTGTGCCATTTTTACTGAGAGATTTCATCCTCAGAGTGGTACTGCAGTTAGACTGCAAAGAAATTCTGCAAATAGAAAAGGAAGTGTTATACTGTTTCAGCTACCTTGCATCTCAGAACTAAAGCCCCCACAAAAGTCATATAACAGCACTATCTGTTCTTCTCAGTCATGTTTAAGACAAGGTCTTTGTTCACCTTAAAGTTTCGGTGCTATCTGCAGGTATGGTCTTAGTCTTTTCCTTTTATGGAAAGTTACAATACTCCATTTTTGGAGTATCAGCTTAACTTTAAAGGACCTTAAATGAAGTGATTGGACACACCACATAAGTTTCTCATTCTTTTGAGAGCTTTGTGGCGACAATTTTCTGAAGTGTTACCACTGGCAAAAAAGGAGTATATGTTCTGGTGACAGCTCTGCTTACTCTAGCTTAAAAGAACAAAGTATCAGTAAGACCCAGTTCAGGTCAGCGTGCTTCATTTCTGCCCATCCGATTTTCCACTTTTAAAGGGCAACCTCCCGGTACCCTTACCTAACTGTAGTGTCTTAAGTGGCAGGCATTCGTACAAAAGTGTCTGGGAAAACTGAAGGATGCTGTTGAGTGTGAGCAAGGGCATCAGGAAGTCAATATATAGGTGTAGTTGAACTGTTAAACTTGGTGTAAATGTCAGATTTTTGCAAAATTTGACTTAGATCTGTGCTTTTATAAATGAAAAGGAAGGCTTTCTATAGGGTCATTATAAAAACTACAAAATATATGCAAAACCTGCTGCCTTTTCTTCTGCATAAGGAGACCAGTCACCTTAGCGGTACTATCAGTATTGAATTATGGGGTGCCCACACAGCAGGGAACTGTCAGGTATGCTGGCCCACATTTTGCCTATTTTAGTTGCTTGCTATTTCAGAACTTGCAGTTTGAGTCCTAAAGATGTAGTTTATTGAGGGTTGGGTCTAAAATACATTTTGGAATTATTTCCAAATCTTGGGAATCTTGGAGAATACAAGGCAAATCTAGGGTTACTGATTTGAAGCTCTTTCCCCAAAAAGGATTTTGACCTTACATTATATATTGCCAGTCTCTGAAGGTCTATCTAAAAAACCCATCAGAAGAATGTTTTCCATCTCTTCCACTTTTTCTTTCTCCTCTGTGGGAGTAATCTGTCATAGGTTCCTTGGAAGTGCTGAACCTTGCACAGATTTCTTTAAAACTTAAAAGTGGTATTACTGACAACAACATCTTTTTGTGAGCAAAGTTAAAGAGGCTGTGCTTGCCTGCACATACCAAATACATTTGTTTGTGGCTAGAAAGTAGCTACAGCCTCCGTAGCAATACTACTCTCTTCCCATTCCCTGCAGCCAGCCTCCTTCCCTCCGTGTGCTTGAAAAGTGTGCGTGTGGCCTGAGGCAAATGGAACAGAAGCAACTCTGTTCCTTTCTCCTGAGAGCAGGATTGAAAGATACTGTGGGAGACTGTCTGTCAGGTGTTCTCAGTGGCAAGCGTAGCAGGAGATGGAGAGGAATCTTCTGCTCTTCCCCTAGAAGGGCAGAATCAATGGGAAGAAAAATTTCTTTCCAGGGTAAAGTTGGAGGGAAGAAACTGTTAAGAGCTTCTTCTAGGATTTATAATGGAGAAAATGTGGGATCTTTTTCCCATCCTTGTCTCTCCAGCTAGAGAGAGGAGGAAAACAAAGTTTTAAACAGCATTACCTTTAAACAATACGGAAAAGTAAGCTTGCATGGCATTTATGTTCAGCTTTGGAGAAGTATTGCTTGCAATCTTAATATATATTAGTAGTTTTTGCAGTAGGAAGTTCCCTTTCTCTTTAACATTATGGACTAAAGACAATATATTCCTCTAATAGTAGGCTACCAGAAGCCTGGTAACCTGCTTAATAATACTCCTGCCTAGTTGAAATTGTTCTAAAATTTTTTGTATTCTAGTCCATGTCACAGCAAAACATGACAGCATGAATATAAGGCAAGGAGAATATTAATGAGACACTTTAAACTGAAATACAGCATTAATATCTCTTAGGATAAAGTAGTGTCAGGGAAACCTGTTCATTCAGTTGTGTTTTCTGAAACAATATTTTTGTTTAAAAAATTATTTAAATTTGAAGGGTATTATTCAGCTGGAGAAAGAATTGGCCAATTTAGGAGGATCATGTGCAGCAGCTTTGATGAAGAAAGATCTAGCACTTCCGATTGGTAAGTCCTTCTCAAAGAACACGTTTTATTACTTCATCATTAACTCAAGTTTGCTGAATGAATAATGCCTTTCAGTCTTAATGATGCTTTTACTTAGAGATGATCCTGTAAAATTGATTCTTAAAACATAATTAGTCAACAGAAATGATAAAACAGCATTGTTTTCTGCTTACACTATTCCCTTCTTGCATCTATGGGGAGGAGGGAAACCTGGTCATTTAAATCTGAACCTGCTCACCCCATCCACAGGTAGTGTATCAGTGTACAAGCTATATCCTACAGTTTCCTGGTGGTACTTCACAAATGTGCAGGTATCATTTGTACTTCTCTCTCACTGTTTTTTCTCCCTGCACTCTACACCTTTTGAATGAAAAATACCTGCAGTGTTGAATTGCAAAATGGAAAATTGTATTTTTAATATTGAAAGTTGTCATTGTATCTCTAGACCTCACAGCCTAAAATATTTCTGCTTTTTTTTTTTTATAATTACCAAAATAAGGCATTCTTTTACAGCAGATGCAGCAAATACAAGTTTACAGTAACCCAAATGCAGTTTAAGATACAAGGAAAAGTGAGAGTTTAGCAAAAATGAATGGATATGGAAACTGTATTAGAACTTTTTACAACCAAATTCTGTATAATAGGATTTCTACCATTAAACATTAGTGTAATTAGGTTTTAATTTAGGATTGCAAACAAGAGCTCAAATGTTGTCAGTGAAGGTGAAAGAGAAAGGTGCACATTAAGAAGCAGGAAGGCATTGATCAGTGTGCAGTTACTGCCACAGAACTTAATTTGAATTTTTTTAACCTGGTATTTTTCTTGTGTATTTGAATGTGCACATCTCTTTATGTTGTAAGTAGGCACCTCAGTTGCACTTGTAAATCTGTATTTCTTTCTCAAAAGTACAGGCAATTCTGTAGTTTAAATAGAGTGCCCTCTTCTGTTATCCTTCCAACAACAGCCACATTAATTCCTCAGTTTTGTTGATATCCCTAGTGCCCACTTACCTTGTTGCTCTCTCTTTCTATGCAAAAAAGAAGCAGAAATTTAAGTGCTTCTAACTTTCATTTCCCAGGTTTTCTAATACTTCATTCTTCTCTCAAAAGAGGGTTTTGTTTTGTTTTGTTTTAAATTAATTTTTCAAGGGAATGTTTAGAACAAGAAAGGARAGTAGGTGGTACATAGATTTGCTTATCTGCTTTCAGACAGAAGGAATTTCAAATGAAAAACATGCAGCTAAGTTACTTATGCAGCCTCAGCAAACCTGAAAAAGAGGTTGTATGTGAACTGCAACAGAGGAATGATGGATGCATTGACTGTAAAGGGTTTCCTGATTACAGAAGTAATTATAATAGATGCATCTGACCATTTACCTAACAACTACTCCAGCACTTCAATGAAGTCTGTTAGTATTGCTGATAGTGTTACAAATACAATGACAAAAAGGCATGAGCACATAGTATTTCTCTCTAAGACTAGTGGACSCTATGAATAAACAAATCTGATCAATTGTACACAGGAGTAGTAGTGTTTGCCTGTTGTGATGGAAGCCACAGTGCAGTGTTTTTAAGATTGTTTTCAGTTGTTTGTAGTTTTGCTTAGTTTAAGTGTTTTGCCTGATGTCTGGCACATGAAACGGTGGCAGGGAAAGAGATGAAATCTGGTTTTCTAGAGCAGCATTTAAATGCCTTAGTATGAGACTACTTATCCTACATTCTAGATTATTTCTTTTCTACTTTTGCTGGAAGTGAAATGGTGTCCTGATGAATGCTGTGTATTACATATTACTGGCATTGCTTATCTGTAGTGCAATATCATTTTATTCACAGGATGGAGTGTCCTTTAAGTGAAAACCTATGTAATCATATAAAAGACTGTCTTGTAATGCATACACACAAGAACGCCTTTTGTATTAGACTTTTCAAACTTTTACAGGCTTTATTTTATAATTTTTGTAGTTTTACCCTGGTTTCTTGTGTGTGGGTAGATGTGTACAGTCTAAAGACAGTAGCCTAAGCAAAAGACTCAGTCCAGAAAGGAATAAACAGCTTCACTTACAATGCTTGAACTTCAGCATTTAGAAGTTAGGCATCTGTGTCTAAACTAGTAACTCCAGCCTTCTTCTTTCTATCTCTTTTGAAGTTAATATAGACATCTTCAGAGGATGGGTCATTTCATCCTAAAATGAACACGTAAGAAAAAATGAAATGAATCACCCAAAGCAGGGGCCTATAGCTCCTCCATTTCCTATAAAGATATCTTATAATGTCTAAGTCTGGACTCATCATCTCATGCTTTGCTGCCCCAGGGTAGGTAAAGTAAATCCTCATGCATTTCCCAGAGAATTTTTAGACCTCTGGATCCAACTAAGTGCTCTTAAAACTTAGAGATTTTAAAAAAGACAATAAGAAACTTGATGAATGTCAAGGCAGAATTTAAGAAAGGAAGAAGTAAACAAGTGGATGAAAATTTTCACCAGATATGTCTAGGAAGGTTGTACAAAGGGCATGATGGGGGTGAAAAAAGACTTGTCTGGAAACTTTCTATCAAGAAAAATATCCAAAATGACTGCATTGACTTCAGATCAGTTGTTACTGGCATCCTTGTAGATCCTTTCATCTTTAGCATCATTTTAGTGATTGCATCTTGGTGTATTGATTTGAAGGAGGTTGTCCTTCACAAAGCAGTTCCGTGCTTTTTATTAATTTTTGTGGTGGGTATATTCTGTGTACATGTAGTCAAATACTTGTCCAAGTGTTCTTCTAGAGCCATTAGGAAAAAAAAGTGATTTGAAAGGACTTCAAGAAAACATTAGCCTTTTTGCTCTGGAGGAAGATGCACTGGACTGCAATTCCTTCATGCATTAGGAAAACTTCATCTGTGAGAGTGCACCCAAATATTACTTGAGTTACCACCTTCAAAAGGTCACATTTTCTCCTTGCTAGTTCTCTWAGACTTTAAGGTATTTGTTCTAGTGAGAGATCTGCTCTGTGTTTGTGATCTGACTTGAACAACAGTGTGATTGATCAATGTATTTAACATTGTTACTTATTTGATTGTTTCAACTCTGTATTAGCTGTTTCTGAGAGCAGAATTTTTATATACTTTTATTTCTTTCAATTTTTAAAAATGCATTATGACTTTATTCTTTAGATTTCTCTTTCTCTCTTCTTACTAGTAGAATTGCCTGACATGTTTTTGAGAGAGAGTAGAAATATGGTAACTACCTGTTTTACATTTCTTTTATGTTAAAGACTGTGTTTGGCAACTCTGGTCACTGTGGAATCAGAATTTTGAGTTGTGTTTGTGAGGAGCAAATACTATATAAGAGAGTATATTTGAGATTTATATTATAGAAAGAATCGTAACCTTGTAGAGTTTACCAGATTTTCAAATAGTATTATCAGGGCAAGTACATATAAGGGAGCAGCTTGTGCATAGTTCATAAATTCTGCTTCCTGGAAATCATCTTCCCCTCCCAAAATCTTTCTCTGAAAGTATCTAGTTACATCCAAAGATTTGCCATACATACTGTCTTGGAGATAAGAAGATAAGGACCAAATTTTTGTTTTATGTAAATTACATTGTTTATTTGCTTGTTCACTGAATGACACAATATTGCATGTTTGCTATGTTACTTGAAAATGTTAACTGTTCATTAAGGAATATTGAATTAGTCTTTGAACTGCTGAATAAACAGTGTTACCCATCTTACAAATTTAAACTTTGTAATATAAATGGCTTTACTAAACAGAATTGAATTTCACATTCTATAATAAGTAGATAAATGTCAGTATTATTTTTATGAAAAACGTGTTTATATTTTTACAGCAGGTAATGAATTTGAAGAAGATCTTGAGATTCTTGAAGAGGCTGCTCTACAGGTATACTGTTGCTTCTTTTCCATTGCAGCATATTTCACTAAGTAGTTATGTTGAAATCTTTTGACAACTACAGAAGAAAATCACTTGTAAGGTTTTCATAATAGGAGGTAATCTAGTTTGCTATAAAACTATTTTAAAATGTTATTGAACTGGTAGCATTTATTAACAGGCATGATTTAAGAATTTTGCCCTAAATTTTCAAAACTAGTGGCTTTGGTTTTTTTATCTCTGTTTCTCTCTTTCTGTTTCTGGCTGTCTCATAATTCCTTGTGGGAAATATGAGCTTTTAAAATTGGAGAGCTGCTTACATTGTCAAAAACATGCCATTTAAATTGTTCTATTCATGACAAAAATAATTAATCATTTGTGAAAATGCAGCTTTTCCTACTTAACTGAACAAGAATTATTGAATTGATGTCACTGCCTCTTTTTGGAGGCAAGGTAAATGGGAATATTTGTAGGTATCCTTCCACAGGTCTTTTTAGCTCATTTGTTCATATCACACAGTAGTTACATCTCTGTGGAAAGTAGATTCGAGATGAACTATTGTCTGAGATGTAGAATTTTGATCCTAAGGGACATACAGAACATTTTAGTCATTGGCTTAAAAATGGAAGTTTTCAGTAATGGAACCCTATTTACTATTCCATGGTCAATTAATGGATCTGTTTTCAAGTCCTGGTTGGTAATGCATGATTCAGAAAGAATTTTCAATTGACTTTTAGATCTAGAGTCTTTTGTGTAAATAGAATATAATATTACTTGCTAGTTGATTTAAATTCACTTACATATTTCACAGAAGCTATCTTGAATGGAATACTTTTTATGAAGAGTATCCTTTTTAAGGGGTAATGGACATAGATAAAACATGTGAAAGCAGGGCATTCCAGACTTGATGTGGAACTATTTAAATTATATCTCAGAAAATCTTACAGAAGTTTGGTATTTATATGAAGTCTTTCTGATAATAAACCTGCTCAGAAAAAAAATGCATAAATATCTCATAGGAAATCAGATGGCTAAATGTATTTCATGACCTTCTGGCAACACATTTTAGGTGCTACCAAAATTAGTGTTTCACATATCTTCGTAATTGCAGAAATAAATTAGCTTTTTCAGTTGAACAATGATGTTTATGAAGTCCCAAATAATATGATTGCAGTTGTTCTGGACTGATGATTTATTTCTTGGTTGTGATGGTAGCTGGCACTGGTCAGTAGTTCCCTATTTATAGCCCATAGCTGATGATGAATGATGAAAACAGTTTTCATATTCTTTCTCTTCTAATTAGCTTCAAGGCACCTATTTTCGGATTTAGTTATTACTGTACTTGCTGAAGAAATGTGTTAGTCTATAGTAGGTTGCACCACTGCATAGGCTGTGTAACCTTCTTAGATGTCAGGATGGTAAAACAGAAAGTGCCTGGGAGGAATCAGCTGTTCTTGAAAGAAACATTTTCTCAGTAGACTGTTCTTGGACCCACTGTGTGCTAATTCAAAAAGTGAACTAAGAATGTATATGCAAGTAATGGATTCATTTTCACTTTTAGTTCGGTCTGTTCAATATTTTATACAACTCTCCACCTTTCTCCCCTTCTTGCAAAGAAGAGATTTCTTTTACTTTGTCTCACCAAAAAATATCTTGCTTAAGAGGTCTGCCTTTCTCTAAGCTATATGTCCAGCCTTTTATTTTCTTTTGGGACATTCTCACTGACCACATTTCAGAAGGGCTTTCTTCATTCTTCTGGTCACAATTCGGCTGCTAAGGATACTCACAACATGAAACTACATGTTAATATATTATTTGTTCCAGAAATCCCTCTTCAACTCAAGCTCATTTAATCTCTGTTGACACAAATTATTGATGTTTCCTAGACTAAGTGGACAATACCAGAGGAAATAGGAACAGGCATTGGGGGATTTTTTGTGTTTTTTTGTTTTGTTTTGTTTTGTTTTGTTTTTTACTTTCATCAAGGCAAAGTTTATACACTCTTCTACTGGAATGGTTTCCAATCCCCCAAACGTCTTTGCCCATGTTGTCATATTATGGGAAAGCATCTGTGTATAAGATACTGAAAATGCTGTTTTATTACCTTCCTTTCCCCTTCCCCCTCCCCCTCTTCTCCCCACAAAGGTGTGCAAATCTCACTCTGGCATTCTTGGTAAAGGCTTGGCACTATCTCACTCACCTACCATATTAGAAGCTCTTGAAGGAAACCTTCCACTGCAGGTGCAAAGCAATGAGCAGTCATTTCTGGAGGACTTCATTGCCTGTGTACTGGGATCAAGTGGAGGACGACTTGCAAGGTAACAATTTGTGTGCTGCATGAATAAACCCGTTACTTCATGGTTTTAATGTGTAAATTTTGTATCAAAATAGAAAAAGTTTAGTTAGGTGTTAAATTTTAAATACTGCACTGTTGCTCATCCTAAACAACTAGCTATGTAATTTTACTAATTATGTCAAATACTAATTAAGTAAAGCTATTTGGCCATATTGTTTCTATTAATATGTTAGGGAAAAGCACTGAAGTGTTCAGACCTTCTGCATCTTTTCTTAGACAAAGGTCATGTTTGTATAGACTATGAATTTTTCCTTTTTTGTGGCTAGAAGAGATTTTAATACTAAGTGTTTCTCTTTGCTGTAGATGGCTTCAGCCAGATTCATATGCTGATCCTCAAAAAACATCTTTGATTTTAAATAAGGATGACATTCGATGTGGCTGGCCAACTGTCATTACAGTACAAACAAAAGACCAGTATGGGGATGTTGTTCATGTTCCTAATATGAAGGTAATTACAATAATCTTKTCTGTTCTTATACTTCGTCATGCCTTCTTTTAATAATAATTTATTGAATTAATTTTTAGTATTGTAGATATTCCACAGAATACTCTTGCAAACTGCAGAAAGTGGCATTCTTAAATTCAGTGTAGTCAGTTGAGACCTTCTTGCCTGTACATCCACAGAATTATCAAATTCTCTATTATGCTAACACCATTTCATGCAATCTGATTTTTAATGACATGTATACCTGTGGGAATAACCACCTATAGAATATATTTGATGATGATGATGATGATGTGTAAGATGATGAGAATCCATTTTTATTTGTAAGCCAGGAGAGCATGTAATAAATTGTAAACTGAGTAAACGTCATTGAAAAAAAAATGCGCGTTGCRGAACCATTTTAGAGTCACTTTATTTTAAGACTACAACTGCACTTCTCCCTTCCCCATTTCTGACATTTGGAAGTTCCTATAGTCAATGAAATTTAAAAAATAACTGGCAAGGTCTAGAATTCTTGTTTTTTTTGCCTTACCTTCTTTGGTTAATTACTGATCTTTATGGCTGTTGAAGTGCTGGAAAGGAAGTGTTCCTGACAGCCTCAGAGAGAACCTGCAAACCCTTGCAGGCTTCTTTGGGGTAAAACCTATGGGATCCGTATAAAAATTGGTTACTTGATTTGATGTAATGAAGTATTCAAAAAAAAAAAAACAATTTGAACACCAAATGCTATTCACATAGTTTTAATAAATTAGTTTTCATCTACATTTTAGATTCCACTATTACTCTGGAGTAGTACAGATATTTTTAAGACTCGGCTTTGCTCAAGCCCAGAAATAAATGAAGTACCTTATAACAAGATACAAAGGCATAATTCCTGCCAAAAGAATTCTCAGATCTACTCTTTGTATGTGATGTGAGTTATCTTACAGTGGGCTGTAAGTTCATTAATGAACAGTGAGTTTATAACAATAACACGAGATTCTGGTTAGTCACAAACACAACTTGAGTGAAATTTAAATGTGTGATTATTGACTTAAATTCATAGTAGAGGAAGTAGAAAGGTGAGTAGTGATCCTATTCTGTCAATCAGGAAAAGGATTTATCATAATATACACATCAAAATAGTTGCTGTTTTTTATTTAATGACTATTTTTCTACATTATGGTATTAAAGTAGCAGAAATATTAATTTAATCATTCCTTTAGATTCATTCAGCATGTGATGTACTGATTTAACTTCTAGTAAATTAAGTTAAATTCTGGTTAACAGCATTAGAAATCTACAGGAATTAAACACACTTTATTGCCAATTTACAATGAGTAATGCATAAACTTACTTTCCAGACAGTTAGTCTGTTCTTCCTCAAAACTAAGTACAGCTGACTCTCTTTACCTGCAGTAATGGAGGTCTCCGGTACCTCAGGGGAAAAATCAAATAAAGGATGCATTAAAGAGCGCAATATAAAGGTACAGTAGGGTGGTTCTATGTAGAGCTAGTCAAGATCCGGTTTGGCCATTTCTGAGCCAGATCTAACAAGCCCTGGTGACTCTCTCTGAAACCTGTGCACTAATTTGGAAGGCTCTCTTCCGTATTTTGTAGCATTTCCTCTTGTAGGAAAACTTAGCTGGGCATGCCAGAATACATGTTGTTTTCTAGAGAGTGCTTTGGGACAGGCATAATTGACACAAAATTAGAACTTAGCCCTGCTGGCCCTTACTGATCATGTACAAAGTCGCTTGAATGCTTCCCTCCTGTGCTTCTCAAGTTCTGCGCTGAGATGGTTTACTTGGTTTTGCAAAGAGTTAAGTGTAGACCCATAGGTTTCTGTCACGACTGGATTTATAGCGAACACTTTAGCCACTCTGTCACTGTACCTTCTCAGATGTAAAGGAAGGTGTGGGTGTGTTTTCTCCCTAAATCATCTTCTGTGTTACACATCTTATTGCAGGTAGAGGTCAAAGCTATTCCTGTTTCTCAGAAAAAAACATCTTTGCAACAAGAACAAGTTAAAAAGGTGCAACGAATACCAGGGAGTCCTGCAACAGCTGCTTCCCCTAGCACTGATATGACCTTTGGAGGACTTCCTTCACCAAAACTTGACTCTTCTTATGAACCAATGATCGTAAAAGAAGCTCGATATATTGCTATTACAATGATGAAGGTAAACTACTGTCATTTGTGCAATGTAGCTGTAAAATACAGTATTCTAAGTGGGTATGAAGTTGTGAAGAGGGAAGGAAAAAAGTATACTTCAATTTGGATTATATTTATTAAGTTCAGGAGAAAACTATGTGTATCAAAAGGGGCCAATTGCCTAAACTATAAACAGTTATGAGGCCGGGCTAGAATTTAAAAAGACAAGTTGTTTCTTTGATTGATTTTAGTTACACTGATTAACAAACTAGCCTGAGTTAGAGGGGAAAGGAAAACCTCTATTGAAATRGAAAAAAATATCAAACCTGTATACCCACATAGGGCTGGAGTGTTGATATGAATCTGTGTTATAAACTATAAGTGGTAAACATAGGAAAAAAATCTGAGCTCAGCACAGTAAAAAGATCATACAAATGAGTTCTGTGACAACTTTAGAAAATTAAAATATCACATATAGGAAAATATTAAACAGTATCTATTGAGATTAGCTATTGTCAAATGAGATAGCTCAGAGAGTTTGCAGGCAACAGTTTTTAAAGAGGTGGCAGGTGAAAACTGCACAGTTGGTATTGATTTGAATATGTGTTGGAATCTGTGGGGAAAATTATATATATGCAATATATCGATCCTATTAAGAGATGTGAGATTCCCCCCTCCCCGTATAACAAGGGGTTGGATAACTTAATAACATGATTAATCAGGAATTAGAGAAGAATAATACTTATTATAATCAATGGGTTTATGGGAAAAATGAGCAAACTATCATTTTTTAAAGGTTACAGACTTGTTCTCTACAGACGATAATGCTGGAGCAGCTATATATAAGGAGTTCAACTGGTTAGTAAATAGCAGCTTAATGGATCAGTGAAAGAAATGTGGAATCAACATGGTGTAAAACAAATGGTTTAAAAACTTGTTAAATCACTTGTCTGAAAATGTATTTACAAACACAGAATCTGTATCAGGGAGACAAGTGGATTTAATTTTGATTTTATTTGGGGTACTGGAAGGATCAGTTCTTAGTTCGATGCTACTTGATATATTTTCCAATGACTTGAGGAAAAAATATATTATTTACTGAAAGTTAAGCCCAGGTGGGTTTTCTAATCATCTTTATACACAGGCATACGCTGCTTCTTTTTTAGTAACAGGTATCAAACCTGCTTACACAGCTATTATGGTGACACACCTTGTAACACATTAGATAATCTGCCGTAATTGACTATGGAGCAAGTACAAGGTATCCAGGAATTCAGCTTCAGAATTGATGTACCCTTTGGGTGAGGAATGTTTGATATTAGCCAGTTAACTTGTAATCATCTTTAACTTACATCAGGCTAAAATAAAATGAAAATGCAAGTATTCATTGAAAGTTGTCTTAGTAGATAACAGTACAAATGTTTGTAAAGATGAAGAAGTAAAAGAAAATGACACACCTAGGTAAACACAAAAAGTGTCTCTCTCTATCTTGTTCAAGCATGCTTTACTTCTGTATTTAACACCTTTTTGTGGAGTCTTCCAGAGGTTCCCTCAAAATCAGTCTTTGCCTTCCAAAAACTTCAGCTAACTCTTTTTTTTTTTCCTTTCTTCAGCAGAGAGTTGATATTTTGCTATTATAGTAAGGACTGTCTGACCTTCTGGGAAATGCAATTATGTGTTATTACCTGCTGTTCTTKATTAGTTTCTTAACAACTTACTGATTCAAGAAAGTGTAGAAATTCTCTTCCACTTTCCTCCTTGCATTACTCAGCACACTCATTGCAGTGTAAAATGCAAACATTCACTGACCTTTCTGTTTTTTATCAACATGTATGTTGTATCAGTACTTGATGGAAACATCCAAATGTGATTAGAAACTGTAGTTTCTCACTGCTTTTGAATTAAATCATGACAGGCTTGGGGACTGATCCCCAAAACTATGTCTCTTACAGAGACTGTAATGCTTAACCTGTGTCAGGTGTGCTCAACTGTTTTATCCCATCTCTTTTCCCTCTTACTTTTGATGGAACATGGGAATCCGATAACTCAGCAGCCATTAAGGCCCGGAGATACCCTTGCTGAGGTACTTCCTGTGGTGCTGGGACTGCTATTATCGACTTTTCTGGGGCTTTTCAGTGAAGTCATTTCACAAGAAACTGTGAAAACAGGACAGGCTTTTCTCTAGTGGGAATCGACAGTATCACCTCTACTCACCTATGTTGGTGACTGTAGCATGAATTACTAGGCATTATGGGCCTTGTTTTTTCTGACATCATCTTCCTCCTCTTCAAATAGACATTTTAAAGATTGCTGTGGCCAGTCAAGACAATGGTGTCTTGAATGCAGTTGTGCTGTAGAAAGCATACACTTATTGGCAGGTCATGAGACATAGGATGTTTCAGGAAGATAGGGAACTTTTTTTTTTGCCTGTTCTTACCTGTCTACACAGCTTGGTAAACAGAGTTTCAAGAGGGTCCTTTACTGATGAATCTAAAGATGTTTGATTGCCCTACATGAGTGAGTAGGGCTGTGCTCACTGCTGACATTTGYGATTTGCAAGGGTAGACTACAGAAAGTTTTGGAAAAGTCCTGGACCACAGAGAGCTCAAACTAGAAGCTCCAGAATCTCAGGGATTTTCAAATTTTGATGGACAGAGCCCAAATTATGTCAGAACCCAGGAAACTGTTTGCATTGCTTAATCTTTGAACTGTCTCTAATCCCATCTGCTGGGATTGAAATCTATCCTTTGCAACTGCTATCTTGTATACTTTATGCTTTCTGAATGCCATAGGGATTTTTCCCAGCTGTTTACTGGGATAGTTTCTAAATTTCACTTCAGCTATTTAATATTCTAGCAGTGTTCTCTAAACTTCTTACCCCCACGTCCAGAACATATGTATGTACTCTATATTTCAATTTACAGTGATTATTCAAAAGCTTCCTTTCTTTTTTGTTCTGTGAAACATCTTCAGATTATCATAATTTGTTTTATTTCTGAGTCTGTGGTTTCAGATTAGTTTAGGTTTATCTAAGAGCTCATCGGCTCTACAATAATCTGGTCCATCTTCTGGAAAGCATATATTTGGGCATCTAGACTGGGGATTAAAGTGGCATGAACTACTCACTTTTTTAAGGTTAGTTTTGTGCTGTCGTAACAGTTTAACTATAGACACTGGGGTGCTCATGGGAGGTTACAGAGAAGACAGAGTCACGCTCTTCTTGGAGGTGCACAGAGGAAGGATATGTGGCAGTGGACACAGTTTGTGAAAAGAGAAATTCCATTTAGATGTGAGGGGGAAAAGTCACAATGCAAGTAGTCAAACATTGAAACAGGATGCCCAGAGAGATTGTGGAATCTCTGTCCTTGGAGATACTCAAAACCTGACCGGATATGCCTCTGACCAAGCTGATCGAATTTGAATTTTGGATCTAACTTTGAGGGCGGCCCTAGTTTGAGCAGAGGGTTGAACTCGGTTACCTCCAGAGCTCTCGTCTAACATAAATTATTATATAATTCTATGATATGCACAATAGCGAGTGAAATCATGAGAGCAGAATTCTGGGATCATGCCAGCACAGACTTAGATTGACTTAAATTGTCATGGTGCTGTATCACTTAGATGCTCTATGGATATTTGTGACCTACAAGGAAGCTGAAATCTAGCTTATTAAATACAGCTCTCTAGAGGGAGATAAAAAGGATCCAAAGACTTTTTATTAAAATTAGATATAAAAGAATTCAAAGGCTATGACTGTATTAAGTAAACAATGCTTTTGTTAGCAATATATATCTTTCCTATATATATATATATATATAAAATATATATATATATATTTATATATCATACCTAAATAATGGCAGTTTAAAGAGTTAGTGAAGGTATTTGTTCATGTATTTATTTATGTATGTTTGTTTCTCTTTTTGTGTTTTGGAACTGATTTCTGGTTCCCTGTGCAATGCTTCTGGTAAATGTAAAGTTAGATTTCTGTGTTTCGAGAAAATACGCCACTTTTATTTTTATTCATGATGGTGTTATAATTGATAACTGTTGATTTAATGTTTTTAATTTCATCTATTTATAGGCATATGAAAATTATTCTTTTGAAGAACTACGCTTTGCTTCACCAACCCCAAAGAGGTAAGCATTAAAAATTATTCCATAAAAGGGACTAAAGTTAAAATGTCCTGCCATTTCTGCTTATGCCCGGAGCCACAAGGCTTGGCTGCAGAGAAATCTTGGCTAAGTAAAAATCTGTGATGTATTTTCAACACTGAAAATTTTCCAATTTATATATCATTTTGTTTTCTTAAATCCAGAGATTCTTTTCAAAATCTTGCATTCTTAATTTTTCTAATGTTGATTGCTTATTTTTATTATCCACTTTCTGAATGTGATCTTTCATCATTTGCTATAAATACGTGTGACACAGAAGGTTGTATCTTTATAGGAAATAACTTGGGATTAGTACAGTTGGCAGGGGGAGACAAATGGTATTTAGATTTTCTGGAACAAAAAAAAATAGAATAGCTTTTAAATTAAGTATTACAGATGATTTTCAAGAAGCCAGTAATTGCTTAATGGTTTCAGTTCTGTTTTGTTTATGTCTAGACCCAGTGAAAACATGTTGATCAGAGTCAATAACGATGGTACATACTGTGCAAACTGGACTCCAGGAGCAGTTGGACTCTATACCATTCATGTTACTATAGATGGCATCGAAATAGGTACTTAATTTTAACTATACTTAAGCAGAAACTATTATTATATTGTGTGCCAGTAAATGCATAAGTTTCTCAGTGTTCATAATGTTTAATATTAAAGTTTGTAGCAAAACCTAGCACCCATATTTTGGCCCAAAAGTTTAATTCTCTCTTCTTTCTTAAGAGGAAAAAAAAATCACAACTATTTTCTCATTGAAATAAAGTCCTATTTGGAAAACGTGTATATAATGTGGTTAGACTACAAGAATAATAAAGTATCTTAATCCCTACTCTTCATGTTGCTTTGAGAGGTTTAGGACTGTAAGAAAAATGTCCTGTTTCAGCTGAGACTGGCTGGGATGTATAGTGGAAGGGAATAAAAACCTGAAGAACCTAAGAAAAGGGGAAATTGTTTCTGACCAAACAGGAGTAAATAGTGTCATGTGGAAATGTGGAAAATTGAGAAAGTGTGGTCTTAATTGAGACTCTTGAATATTTATACCAATTTTAAATGCTTTGTTTTTTTCCTTGCTTAAAATCTTTTAGCTGGCTTGCTGATCTTTGGGACTATAGTATGAGATACTATAAATGAAGTGGAAAGAATACCTGTCCAAAAAAACGCCTGTATCTGGAATCATATGTCAAAATTCAACATCTGAAATCGAAAAGTGAAAAGTCTCAGAATATGTTTCATGTTACCTGTAATATTACAAGTCTCACATAAACCTATTTTATRGAAGTCTTGTGCATGTTAAAAATAAAGAACTTGACTGTTACAGTCTTTGAGACTGTTAATCAAACAGAGATGAAAACAAACCAAACCTGACCTAAGCTGGTCCTGCTTTGAGTGGAGGAGGGAGGGCCTCCCAGAAGGGATTTGGACCTCTAAAGGCCACTTTCAACTTAAGTTATTCTGTTTCTCTTCTGTGATCCCATATCACCTATTCATAAATACTAGGTAAATCCCCCCAAAATGCATTTTGGAGCAAAATATATATATATATTAGAAGTGCCAGAAGATTTCTTAAATCACAACGCAGCTTCCACTTTTCAATATTCTTTATGGCAGGTTCAGACTGAGACACCTCTAAGATGATCTACCAGGACTTCTGAATGGGCTAAAAGGCTATCACTTGTTTTAGACCTAGCCTACAAACACCAAGCTTTTGGGGGGTTGGGATTTCCTCACTGGGGACTTTATCTCAAATGTGAATAGGAAACAAAACCTTTGGCTTCAGAGTGGGCATAGCAGCTAGGTCAGTATTGTCAGGGTCAAGACAGAGGAAATGACAACCCATAGTGGATGTGGATAATGGGGTTTATTTAAAAACCAGCACGATTAGAGCTTTTATCCTACTTAGTTATTTCACAGGTTCACTCCCTCCCTCCCTCCTACCTCAGGAGGCACGTCGGTGCTGGCCCCGGGAGGGTCAGACAGTCATGTTGGTTTGCACTGTGCAGCTGCTTGCAGTTAGCTGGCTCAGAGGGTACTGGCCAAGGTCCCTGGGCATCCCCTGGCATTTGTCTCTTCACAGCTCTCTGATCCCCAGGACCTTCCCCCACTTCCAGGATCCTGCCTCCAGTCAGGATCTTCACCCTCTTCTTTCCATGCCCTCTTCTCTCTGAGACCCTCCTGCTTTCCAAGAATCCTTCTTTTTGACCTACTACTCTTTCTGGAACCCCAAGCCCTCAGTTTTCCCAATCTAAATTGTCTATGTGCAGAAGCACAACATGTGATTAGTCTCCTAATTGGAAGATTCAGGACATGCCGCTTTTGTTTAGTCCATGAGTTATCAAAATTTACAACCAGCCCATATCAGTTGCAGCTAGCAAGTAGTGGGCTTGTGGTTATGTGTTCAAAAGTTTCATTTCAGACAATAATCCATCAGCATACACACATGCACGCCTACACCTACCCACACCCAATTATCTGCTACCTGCTAGCATTCATGCTTTAAGCTATTTTTTTKCCTATGACATTCCACCCCAGGCTTCTGCATCTAAACTATTTAGATATTATTATTGTAATGATGTAGAGTCATTTGGTTAACAAAGTGTGGATGTCACTCAGGCTTGGACATACTGTTATGCTTGGATTATTAATTCAGTTCCAGATGGAAGAAGGTAGCAATACTTTTGGCATCAATTTTATGGAGTGATACTTTGCATATGGAATTTGTAGTTTGATTTGTTAATTTACCTGATGTAATTTATTAAGCAGTACTTCAGATCTAGAGTTGAGGGTTGTATTTTTCATTCTCAATATTTTTATGAGGCCCTTCCATCTGGATAGTGCTTTTGGGTGGGCTTCAGTCTGTGATTTTGTACCCCTCAGGCTGTGTTGACCCACTGTAATGGGGTCCACACAGTTAACAGGATGACTGTACTGCAGTGTATCGAACCGTGTGCAAGTGCAGAACTTGGCAACATCTGCTCTTGCCTCACAGGTGTTCTGGAGCAGGTGTTGCAGTCAGCAGGAGGTGTACCGCATGTAAGCACRTAAAGGTAGACAATGCTTAATACAGTTAGTATAAACAACATTACAGCTGAGTGCTTTTTCATGTCTAGCAGTTCTGCAGCCTTGAGGGTACAATTCCAAGAGTAACCTTTTCTTTTTAGATGTACTGTAGGCTCATGATTGGATGGTATTTGATTGATTATAACCTTGGTGGTTGATAACCCTCCTATGATTGTTTACTTGTTTACTCATTTTTTGACTGTTTTATCAAATCAGTCAAATCTCTTGTTAGTCTTAACAGGTAGTATGGTGAAWAGGGTAGCAAAGATATTGAAGGCCTCGTGGTTAGGCCCAGATCTCATAGGAGGGTTTATGTGAATTTGTCAGCAATTCATCTTTCTCAGTGCTGTGCAGCATCTTTTGTAAATACATAGTGATTCTCAGAAATACACACAAACACACATACAGATAGCCTTCATAGTTCAGCATCTATGAGACTGAAATAGGATAATCAATTTTCTGTATTACTTATAGAAGATAAGATTAATAAAAGATTGTTTTAATCATTATCTTTGTTCCCCAAGCTGAAACATTTTCCTTCATAGAGGCTTCTGATATACTCAGTCACATTTTCTCCAGTCCTTCGTCAGTTGGTTCCCTGTCTTTTCTTTAAATAAACAGACAAACTTTACACTTCAGTTTAAATCAGCAGTTGTTACATTTCTACATAGAGTTTACCATCGTTTTCTCTTTCTGCCTTTCCTTGAAAGGGAAGGTAGTAACACATTACTTAGGAACATGCATTGCATAGAGTCAACTTTTAGAAATACTAGAACACATCTGTTAAGCTTGGTTATTAGACAGGTGTGAGTATCCTCTAATACTTATTTATTCCATCTTACTTCGCTGTTACTCCTGTCCTGGTTCAGTCTTAATATCTTATCACTATCACCTCTTAAGCCTTTGGATACCTATGCTTAACTTGAGTACTGACAGCACTGATTTTCCCCTCTGTTTCAAATCTTTTATCTTCTTGGYACCCCTCCTAGATTCCTTCTGTTACTCACACATTTGTTTAGAAGAATATTACTGAAACCAACAATTTTATCGCTAGGTCTGGCTGCTTCTTTTCAAGTTGCTGCTCTTCGAAGATCACCCTTTAAAATGAAACAAATAGACTTACTAAGGTCACCAGGTTACTACAGTTTGGCTTTAATCGTGACTGCTGAAATAATTTCTCTTAAGATTACCCAAGGTTATATCCATCCGTTACTTAACTTTGAACTGTTTCTTTACATAGATTTTTCTTTATGTTCAGAGATTTTTTTGCTATGTCTTGGGATATTTTCCAGTCCATTCTGTTTTTATAACACTGTTGGTAAGATGCTGTCTCTTTACATTATAGGCCTTTTCTTGTTGTATAACTGTGCTTCTAAGGCTCTTACCTGTTTATTACATTCTTGTGATTAGCATCTGCAGCAGGACATCATGCATTAGCTATCATCTCTCCAGAAGCTTTGACTTGCACACCTTAAACATTTAMCTCTTTGTTCACAGTTCCTTGAAACATTACCCCTGCAAATACCATTAGGATACAAAATTACCTGATTAATAGTGCTTGTGGGCATAATGCGTGACAGATATTTAAGAGGAACATTAAATGATGTATCTGTAAATTTCCTCCTGTGAAGATATAAATGTTGGGAAAGTAATACTTTTGCATTATTAAGCACCTGCATATGTTGCTTATGTGAGACAGATCAGTGAGTGGTTATTTTGTATGCTCTGAGTTATAGCGCAGATCAACTATAGTCACCATTTGACTGACATATCCCCTTATGATGATTTTTCTTAAACTCAGTGTTTGTTTGCTTATAGATGCTGGACTAGAAGTGAAAGTAAAAGATCCTCCAAAGGGAATGATACCACCTGGAACCCAACTTATTAAGCCAAAAGCAGAACCTCAGCCAAACAAGGTTTGGAGAATTAAAAAAATGTATATATTTTAGTAGTCTTTGGGTGGGATTTTATTGTTTAGTACATTCTTTATCATGTTATAGTGGTGCAGAACTTGAGGATATTTGTAGATCACTTTAATTTGCTGAATACACATAAAATGAAAGCTAGTCGTTCTGTTATCTTTCTTTTTGCCCATTAATAAAACTGAGAAATTGCGCAGAAACTACCTTTCTCTTGGCTTGTCACACAAACATTGTGCAGCCACTCTGAAGAATACAGACTGCATTATGCACCATTATTAGTTCTTTTTATTTGATATTGTACTATGGTATGAAAAGGAAAAATAGCTTTATAAAGATCTTGTTTGGTTTGTGATAAGGCTCTTTCTTCAGTCAATATAAAATGCTATATGAATTTAGTAACATCTTTCTTAGAATTTCATACTTTATTTTATCAAGTCCTGTCTGTAGCTTTTGACTTCCCCATTTCATGCATCCCAAAGGACAAATAATGGAGGAAAGCTGACAGGTGGCAATGCTTTAAAGAAAATGCCCAGATGGGGGAACAACCCCTACTTTTTCTGAGATGCTAAGGAAGTGATATCCAGCAAGGTGCTGAATCTTTTGTTCATGGCATTAACTTGTATTAAAAGGTGCGGAATTCTGAAAAACCACAAGATTATCCTCCCTGTCTTATTACAAGAACAAAGGTGGACTATTCCCCTCTGCTGTCTAAGAAAAACATTACAAAATGTACATGTTACAAAATGTTACAAGAAGGATCAAGTATTTGCCAACTTATTACCTTACAGTGCATCTTGATCTATTTCTTTTCCAACTTTCTGGATAATCTAGAGACAATAACTTTATTAGTAGCTCCCCAGTCCATGAATAGATCCAGTGTCTGCTTCTGCCACTCACAATATCCATCTCCCTGCACCCCCACCATGAAAGAAAAAAAAAAAAAATTACCTTGAGTTTCCAAGCAGCTTTTGACTCCTTATTGCATTTAAAAAAAAAATACACTCTTAGGCTCTTTCCTTTCTCTTGTGGTTAGGATTAGCTCTTCATGACTTCCTGGTTACTCTATTAACCTAGTTAAAACTCCCCATTCCTGTTGGGTGAAATTCATCACACATAACTTAATGACATCTCCGTCCAAGCTCATCATTGTATGTGTCATTTGCAGTCAGTGAAGTGAGAGAGACATCTGCTCCAGGGTGAGATAAATTGCTGCCTGGAAGCGCCTTTTATCTTTTCAGTTACTGCAATGGGAATCTAGGTGCCTGACTCATATATGATAGCTGCATTTAGTCACGTAACGCTCACCATGACAGTTATGAATACTTGACAAAAGTTAGATCACTGATGTTCTGAGATATTAGCCAGTGTTTAATCATCTCCCTGTGTCTTTCTGCTTGTATGTCTTGGTTTTTTGTTTTGAGTTGTAGGCTCTTTGAAAGGAGAGCCATCTTTCTGTCCTGTATACCTAGTGTCTGTAGAGCCTTCGTCCATGATGAGGATTTTTTGGTATTGCAGTAATACACTAGATTTTTTGTGGTAAATCGTTTTATTAGTCATCTTTGTTCTGTGTCATAATAGATCTCATAAACAGGTTTTAATAATTCTGTATGAACAGCAGCATTATAAATAGTACAGGAAGGTAATTACTGTACTCTGCTCCATGTTTCTGAAGCCAAGAATGCAAATTACTCGTGTATCAGTCAAAAGTGGTCCAATATAGCAAATCCTGTTTCATTGAGAGGAATGGGCTAGTTAAGCTCTTGAAGCTTCTTCCCCTTCTTTTCCAGCCTTAAATTTCAGGTAGTTATAACCAAAAGCCACTAACAGTGCATTCTCAGTGGTGATCTGTTCTCAACCCAGAATATTTTCACTGAACCTGTGGAGCATTCCAGTTTTGAGGTCGCACCTGTTTTAATCTCAAGTTGAAAGTAGTTGATATATCATGGTTTTGTATTAATTTCTTTATTCTCTGTTATTTGAAATGGGATGAAAATCTGACTTTCCTGTCTTTCAAAGTTGGTAAAGGTGGTTATCATAGTTACCTGTTTCCAGCCTGGAGTATATGAATAGTAAGAACTGCTATTCCCTTGTTGGCTGTGAAATTCAGATAAACTAAATTTGTAGTAAATACCATTCCACATCCTATTGTGGAAACATTCTCTCTCAAGTTATGTAATGTAATTTGGAGTATTTGGAACAAGAAAGCAGCCCTACTCTAGCTGAAATGGAAGGGGCAAGACTGGCACCAGTATGATTGTATATTAACAGACTTTGATGGTTTCTTCTGTCTTTGTGTGACTGGACAAGAAGCTAGTGTCAACTGCAAAAAATAGAAAAGCTCTGGGCAGGGGATGKTTTTTTTGCCTCCCTTCACAGGAAGGTAACACACTTGTTAAGGTGGTTATATCCTGTACAACACACCTTTCTGTGCTGCAAAATATACCTGTTTTCACACTCACCAAATAGGAGGGCGCAGTAACAGAGCTCTTGCAAAGCACTGTGCACTGTTTTTTATATTTATTTATTTATTTTTATAYTTATATATGTTCATTGCTGTGCCTCTCTGCATTAGTCACGTCTTTCAGGCTAAGCCCAGTTTTGTTTGCTCCATGGAAGAAGTGACTGTGAAGGTGTTAAAGGAGAAAGTTACTCAACCACTGTGCCATAGGGAAATGTTTAAAGCAAAGAGATCCTGTATCAGAAAGACTGAGATAATTAGGGTTGTCATGAAAGGGCAAAGGAAAATGCTTCATCTGTCTTTTCTTGTATTCCCTTAGACAGTCTGTCAGTGGATCTGATCCCTAAACAATTTATATTTACAGTTTAAGGTTTTCTATTAAATAATTAGTTACTAAAAGGGGTAAAAAGCTCTTTCCAGGCCTCTATATATTCCTAAATCTGTTGTGTGAGTTCTCCTTTCTCTTAATTCAAGTTTTTAATTGAAGCTCTAACTAACTCATCATGATTTCTGGAGCCCAAAATTTTGGGGTAATAATGCAGCACCCCCTAATTTGCATGGCTTTGTTTATAAGCTTGTTTATGTTGGGAATGCTGTCAGCAGTGATTCAGCATTGTATGTTTACAAAGACCTTGGAAGTTGTTGGATATGGCACTTAGTGCTGCCTGTTGAAAGAAATCTAAATTCTTGAAGTAACAGGATTGCCGCTAAACAAAACCTTACACATTTGGGGGTAGGGTTAAATTTGAAATTTCTGGTATTTACGTGCTTCTTACCTTTTATCAGTTTTCTTTTTTTTTTCTTAGTTAAGCCATTTTCCAGTAAAACCTGTTTTTTTTTTTTCAAAAAAATCCTATCTTTTAAGAAAAATGTAATTTCTTACAATAATTCATTTCTTTAAAAAAATGAATTAATGCACTTTACTATTAGTTTTCATTGCCTTTTCCTGAGTTGATTCTTTCCTTCTCATTTTGTGCTATAGATTGAGTAAAAGATTATGTTTATATTGTTAGTTGATACCTTTTTCAGTTTTACATGTGAAGTTTGGGAATAGCCTTCCAAAAAAAAAGTTTCATACAATATACACAGAATATATGAATCTCTTAAGCCATCCTTTTTGTTTTGGAAATTACGGTTTCTGATTTTACATTTGGTCTTCAATGGGTCAGGTGCCCGATAATTTGTTTGAATGGCAAAAAAATTATAGTGAATAACAACTGGGAGATTTTAGGTATTGTAGTACGTCAAACTAGCAACAAGGAACGTCTGATCTAACCTTTCTGCAGAAAAGCGAGAAGTTATTGAGATAACTGTCTTATAAATAAAATAAAGAAGTGGAAAGATCTGCTCTCTTACTGTTTTTAAATTGCTACTTACAATTGTTTAACTAAGAAAAATATCCAAATTTTGACTAAAAAGCTGACTAAGCAGTATTTTGGTAGCACCAAATGGGAACCAGTAATCTTGGGTTGATGAGTTACTGGAGATATTAAATTTGAAAAAACAAAACCTTGAACTCTGAAACTTGCAGAAATGAATAAAATGGAGTTGGGCAGTTAAAAGAATCAGAAGCTTGTATTGAATATTGTATAACAGAGATTTTTCAGAGATTGCGTCAATATACTTCTACTTCTAGGACTTTTTTGAACATTATGATTGTATTGGGTATAATAAAAAATAAAATCAAACGCAATAGCCATGGGAAACTAGCAACAAACTGTAACTCTTAAGACTGCCATTTCATCACTGTAGCATTTCAGAATCTGTTAAATCTATTTCTTTTTACGCTTTGAGAACTCTGTTCCAGTTTTTCTTCCTTACTGTCTTCCTTTGCTTCTCTTAGGTTCGCAAATTTGTGGCCAAGGACAGTGCAGGGCTTCGTATCCGTAGCCACCCTTCCCTTCAAAGTGAGCAGATAGGCATAGTGAAAGTCAATGGATCCATCACTTTCATTGACGAGGTAATTAATATGAAATTTCTGTTGAAAATTGGTCTAAGATGTAAAGTTAATCCATGCAAATAATGGCTTGATTTTTTCATGTTTAGATGTTGACATATATAATTTAAGAACATATTAGCTATAAATTGCAAAATTCTAAATATTTACCAATTTCATTTTTCAAGTTGTCATTTCCTTACTTATTTTAAAATCTGTGCAGCAAACTTTTGAGATTGTGACATGAGGAAACAAAATTCTTAGAGTTCATCTTAATATATTATCTCTAAGGACTTAGTTCTCCATGATTTACTATTTCAACAAAAATTCAAAAGTGTAGGTATCATTTACATTGTACCTTTCACTTACACTTCTGAAAGCTCACTATTACGTTAGACTATTGTGCATGTATTTTTCTTACAGTATAACTTCATATGCAAGGGATATTTTTGCACTATGCTAAATAAAAGCAGAAGTGGAAAAATCGAAAGTGGGGACAGTAAGCTTACGAAGGCTTAGCTTATTTCTTTCCTCTTTTCTCTCAAAGCAAATCTTGTTATTGCATGAGCTGATTTAAATTTAATTTCACACCTAGTCTGCTAAAAACACATGCCTCTGATTGCTCTGATATTCTGATTTTGTCAGTATTCCTCTTTACCTCTTCTTACATTCTGCACTATAGTTAAGAGCATTTCTCCCTTGCTATTACTGTCTGCTTGCTTAAAGGCTGTTAATCCTTACTAGCCACAAACAGTTACAGGAGGGCATGGCTCGTTTTTGTTGCTTGTTTCCCATAGATCCACAATGATGATGGTGTTTGGCTGAGGCTGAATGATGAGACAATAAAGAAGTATGTTCCTAACATGAATGGTTACACTGAAGCCTGGTGTCTCTCTTTTAACCAACATCTTGGCAAGAGCCTTCTGGTACCTGTTGACGTAAGTAAAAGGTGCCTTTGAAAAATATCCAAAGTACACTCTGTCCTCATTATAAGCCTTTCTTTAATTAAGGCTGCAAATGATTAGTCCTGAAGTAAAAAGTCTTTTAATCACTAAATACTGTCTTATATATGTGTTTGCCTTTTTGAGGGCTGTTGTGTAATGAGGGTGGAGTGTAGAAAGGTACAAGACTTTTTATGTTGAAGACTTCTCTTCTAGAAGAGAAACAAAAGTGTAAGGACCAGTATAATAGTGTATTAAAGTGTAATCATATTCAGTTATGGTCTGAACCAGTTGTTTCTAATGCAAGACCTCATTCTTCATAAAGCGGCCCATTGATGTAGTGATTTCGGAAGAGGCTTACTGCCAGAAGTTAATCCATGTAACTGATGCAATTTTTTTTAAACTTGAAAAAAATCCCTCAGATCTATTGTTTTTTCATAGATATCTTTTGTGAGTTTTACATTTGAATTCTTGAGTTATCAATTTATTACCTAATCAAAGAATCCTAAAGCATCAAGACCAAGTAACAATATTGAATTTGTAATAAGAGTAAGCATAATTTTTCTGGATAGCTTTAATGGTGATCACCATCACTACAATTCAAAGATTACATGTTTCCTGGTGACAAGGTATAGCAAAGAAGAAAAAGTAGTACATTAGCCAAATCAGTGTTTCTTAAAAATTGTTATGAAAGTTCAGCCCTTTCTGGCTCCTCTGTCTTTGTACATTCCCCAGAGGGGGCAGAAGCTCAGTTTCTACAGGGCAGAACGTGAGAACCAGATTAGTTGCTGCTACAAGTGTTTAGACTCAACTTTTCTTCTGACTGGAGTGAGCTACAGCCTGCAGTTAAAGACAGTTAACAAGTATTTGGCCAATTTAAACACCTGCAGCCACTAATTTCACRCTGTTTATGTTTCCCTATGGTAGAACTGAGATATTCCCAGTTCCAATGAAACTGAGCTGCTTGCCAGTAGCAAATCTGGCAATTCATATATGACCTGTGGCTGCAGCCTGGTATGCTGAGAAATACCAAGTTATATGAAGTCACCAGATCTTCCTATTCAGCTTCTTGTCCAGAAATTATTTGTTGATAGAATTCTATTTGGAGATTTCTTTCAGTAAAATCTTTATTTTGGAGAATTACTTTAATACTGCATTTGGGAAGCAAATTATTTCTATCCTCGGCCATCAGTTCCTCAGACACTATAGTGAAAGGCAGATAATTTTAGAATTTAGATTATTTTAGAATACACAAAAACATGGGAAAAAAAGTAAGCTTTGCTTAAAATCTTACTCATATTTTTGGTCTTAGAAATCAATACTCATTAGAAAATAGCTTTAGTATACTTCTGTGAAACACTAATGTTTGTATGCAACAGTTAAATTTTACCCATTCATCCATGATAAAAGTGAATTCACCCATGACTAAATATTTAACTTGGGTTAATAAACTAAAAATGGTTGGGTATTATATTTTGTGAGATTTTTTTCCTATTCCTGGTACTATTTTACTTGCTGAGAGCAAAATCTGGGGGCTCATGAGGTATTTTATATCGCTGGAACAGTAGTCATGTACATGGTTAGCAAGAATTTACTGGATGATATTTTTCAAATGACTCCAGTAAACATACTCTGTGCTCTCTGAGAATAGCTTGAAAGGAGTGGTTCATATAAAAAAAAAAAGAAAATGACCATTTAGTCTTGATAATGTAAGAGATTTCATTTGAATAAGTATGTTACGTACACTGCATTTAATTCTTATTTGTGCATAAAATTATAGTATGCATCTTTTTCATACATTTCGCTGTATGATTGCTTTTTAAAGTTCAGACAAAATATTACCATCTTTTGCTTCTTCTTAAAATGTATTGTGAGTTAGTTTTGATACCATTTGAGCTGTTATGAGCTGAGAGGTATTACTAGTTTTCTTTTAACTAATCAGTTACATTACATCCTCAATGGCAGAAGGTAAAAGTCACATGCCTTCTTAGCATCAGATCAGTGAGCAGCCAGTGGCCAACATTGCAAAAGTTTTATGAGAGCAGTTATAATGTGGCTATGCATAATACCAGATGTATTTTGATAGTTATATAATTCGAAATAAGTTTCAGATGGGAGGTTTCTGTGCATCTCGTCTTTTCAAATTTTTTGAAAGGACATAGAAAGGAAAAAGGAAAGAATGCTCTCTGACATTTTCTTCC
Organism: Apteryx rowi; assembly: GCF_003343035.1. NCBI lineage: Eukaryota > Metazoa > Chordata > Aves > Apterygiformes > Apterygidae > Apteryx > Apteryx rowi. Next base: position 413,378 of record NW_020450709.1, read on the forward strand.
TTTCTTAAAGACCACAAAATAAAAGTCAAGGTTCACTGGCTTACATTTGAATGCCCTTGTCTACTGCATGCTGTTATACCATAACGCACCACACAACCACACAACTTCATGAAATTCAGTGAACTCTTTTGTAAGCTCCTGATTTTTGTAACTCAGCTTAAAACTTGTTTTTCCTGATGAAGCTAGATCGCATGAAGTGATACCGTTTTCTTGGTAGAAAGTTTTAAAATAAAATCTCTTAAGGTAATTACTGAGTTGAGAATATTGAAAACATATATCTTTTATCCCTCTAAATTGTCTGAGAAAAGAACTGTGTTTTAAGTTGTCCAATTTGATAAATGCAGTCCTCTAGAGGTGAATGACCCATATGGCAAAGGATGTTCAATTAGGTAATAAATGCTAGAGGTTCTGTGGAACAAACTGAAATTATCTTTATCTGTGCATCCTTTTATGTTGATTTGGATTAGTGAATGACATTTTGACCAGAATGTAGTAAAAATTCTGTTAATATACAAGATTTTTGGAATCCAAAGCTGTCCTACCAGTGTTGGCTCCAGAAGAGGTAAACATACTGGAGAAGTCTCCTACATGACTGAAAATATATATGGAAAATCAAATGGCTGAATTAGTTGTGGTATTCCCTGTTCAAATTAACGTCTCTTTCAGTTACTTTTACAGTTACTTTTATTTGACTCCATTTTTATTTATCATGAGTGTGCAGACCTGGCAATGCCTATTAYGCTGCTTTTGGTTACATTTAGATGCATAAGCCTTTTGTCATCATCCCTTCAGTAAATAAAATCTCTCAGTACATTTTGTAAAATAGATTTAACGTATATTTTCTAGAGAAAGCTTTAAATATTCTATTTCATTAYTGTATCAAGTAAACAGTGAACAAAGAAAACAGTGGAGATTTTCAGAAGTGCTAATTTCAGCCTCTGGTCCTGTGTAGTGTATATATTGTGTTTGTTAATGTGTATAAATAAGTATAAAATGCAAAGCACTTTATGATAAAGCAAATATCTAGTAGCTTAGATCTCTGAAATGCACTGTTTCTATATATTTTGATCAAAGCTATTATATTTAAAGATGAAGCATCACAGGAAAGCAGAGATCCATTGTAATTGCCAAACTCTGCTTATTTTAGCTGTGGTCATTTACTTTGTAAGAAAAGCTGTATGGTCAGATCTGCTCCTTTTGTTGCTCTTGTCCTTCCATGAGGAATTGCCATGTAGTTATTGATCTAAAATTGTGAATATTATCTATTGTAGGTAATATGATCATGAGACTATGAGTTTATGCTAACCTTATTAGATTGTGATCTTGGATAAGCTACTTGCTTTCCTGGTAGTTAATTTTCTCTCCTTTTTGTGAGATTCAGGTAACCTTTTTTGAAAAATATTTGTAAAGTTCTGATGGAAGGTGTTACGTATACAGACAGATATGTATACMTGCTTACACATAGTATGTAGCAAAAAGTTACAGAAAGCATAGAACAATACACACTAGGGAGAAATAGTATTTTATTTTATTGGATGTTAATTTAAGCTATGTTTTGGTTAAGCTCTGGAACTTGACTTTTTAAAATCATATTCTGAATATGTTTCTGTTACTTATTTCAAATGTCAACCATTCTAATTACCAGGAATACTATACCSTGTGCACAGTTTTTATTGTTACATTCCCCAACCATTGTAGGCAACAGCATAGAGGAACTGCAGGTTTCTCAAGCCCTTACTGCAGGAAAAAATAACCCAAATAAACAGGCAGATTGCAGTGTTTGATCACAGAATCACAGAAGGCTTAATGTTATGTGGAAACATTGAAGCACAGCTACAGTAGACTTCCACAGTCATTTTAGGTATGATAGGGAACAACTGGAGAGTAAATAACTGTTGGGTGAAGTGTCAAGATGATTTTTTAAGATAAGCCTTACTGCTTTAAGAAAATAATATTAATTGAGATTTTAAATACTCATTTATTTTCTGCTAATTTTTGATGGTGAATTGTATTCAATTCTATGATTTCTGAAACTTAAGCTTTATTGGAAAAGACTATGAAATTAGGAATTCCAGAAATTATTTTTAATTTTTGGAAGGGAAGGCTGGAAATTAAAAAAAAAAAGAACTAAAACTACTGATGGTAGCATAAGGACTAAATATAGAAGCTTGGATATAGTAGTTTCTAATTCTCTAATTCTAAATAAATGCATGTACGATGTATTCCTCTAAACTTGTATATGTCATGCCAGGAAGACAGGGAGTTTTAAAAGTTGAAATAAACCATGAAATAAACTCTGATTAGCAAATGCAGGCTTTTTATAGTAATCACAGTTTTATGTCAAACTGATATGCTTTTACTTTGCCATCTTCATATTTAAAAACATGCCGTATCCCCCCACACACCCCAAAAAAAGGAAAAAAAACCCAAGCAGTTATCTMACTTGTCTATTAGTATATCTTTCAATTCCAGATAGATATACTGTGTTCTTAAGAAATTCTGGTGATTGACAATTTCTCTGTTCTTGTCAAAATTGTAAATTATTTGCATTACTAAACCTTGATGTAAGCAAAAGTTTTGCAAACAGTGCATAGCTAGATGATTTGCTTTTATCTTGAGATGGAGTTGCTTGTTTTTAACATATGTGAATGTTTTTTCAAGGAATATAGAAAAAGCATGCCAAGGTTCTCAATTTCTGGTTAAAGTGATTGATTTCCTTTTCTTTAACTACTGTTAAATTTTAATGTGACTGTTGTACAGGGATTTCACTTGGTTCCCTTGTCAAAATGGAGATAAGGGAATAAGATTTTGTTATGTCTTTTAATATAGATAAAATGGTAGCTTTGCCAGAGGTTTTCTGTTATGAATACTGATCATTAATACTACTATCTGTATTACTAATTCTTACATTTGACAGGAACAGTGGAAATTTCTTTGAAATGGATAGAAGCAAAAGTGATACTTCATGGAGAATAGATAGCTTTTTTGGTGTTCTCCAAGGGCTAATAAATGCTGTCCTGGCTGTTCTGTGGGAGGAAAAAGTATACAGAACATTGTTTATTTCTATTTTATGGGCAATTGATTATAAAATTCATGAATTCTCTTTCACAGCTCCACTTGGTTTATGATACTTCATAATAAACTAGCAAATGTATTGTATATTTTATAAAATTAATGAGATCTTAGTACTCGTTCTCCTTACAGCACTCTATTAAATTTTTGCTTCTGATAAAGAGTGCCATTTTGGTGTGCAAACTAGCAATATCGTTTTGTACAAGTGAGTTGCTTTCAGCTATACTGAGCTTAGCACTTCTGCATCTGTTCAGTACTGAATTGGTGACTAAAAGTCCAAGTGCAGTTGTCCTGCAATAATAATTGAAATTGTCTTTCAAAACAGTAGACTGTCTTGCTATAGACTGTCTTGCTATAAAACTATGGCTTGTACTGGAACAATTATTGTTCATTCTAACAGAAGTGTGGGATTCATCTTGCACAAAGTCTCAAGCTTTATGAGAAATGTCTGGCTCAATTCAGTAAATGGCATGACACACTACATTCATTTTGAGCTTTCGACATACTAAACTGCTTTTGTTTAATAGATGGTTTGCCATGGTGTGCGATGAACTCAGGTGACTCCATTAGAAAAAGCAAACTTTTCCCTTTTGCAAAACATTCTACCAGTAAAATTACTTGTGAAGAAAGTCTGCTTATACTATCTCTAGCTTCTTCCTCCAATGTTTCTTTGTTCCCTTTTCTTTGATGATATTTTGTCTTTTTTAAACTTTATTGCTCAGAATGTCTTTAATGCTAGCCAAGGAGTCAGGGATTTGGACTTTTTTTCATGGACTTCCAAAGCTTTACCCCCCAAGGTGAGTTAAATGTCAGGAACAGTCACATTGTATCTCTTGTTTTCAGAATGTACGTTATAACTCAACTTTACATTAAATATTCTTTGAGGTCTGTTTTACTTTGAAATTTTTTTACGGAAAATGGCAGATTTTCATAGCATGCTCTATCTGTATTTATTCCTTTACGATAAAGAAAAATACTAAGGGAGATTCTGAATTTTCATTAATTCATAAGTAGCACCCTCCTTTTTTTAATAAATGAAATGAGAAATTCAGAGGGATGGCCTAAAAGCATGATAAAGGCTTTCATTCTCTTTTTGACACAGAATGTACTAGTAAATTTTTTCTGTTTTTCAAGGGTAGATATTAAGTTACAGCATTTAATAACATGACAAATTCATATGAGTAAGCTCACAAATATTTAATAAATACTTGGCCCATTCTTAGTCTATTTTAAAATTATAGAATTATAGTAAAAAGTTGTTATATACAGTTAAGCAGATTAAATTCTCTGCAGAAGTGCTTTTCTAAATCTCTTTGCAACCCTGCAGTGATTTTGATGTCAGAGTTGTTTCTATAGAAACTTCATAAAGAAGGTTATACTCAGTGTTACACATTTTAGTTTAAAGGTTTAAAACAATTGTTTTTCACTGAATCTTCTTCTCCCAAATAGTGAACTACTTTGCTGCTATATCAAGATCTAGAAAATACTCGAGCTGTCTTTAGAGCACAAAGAAGTTTTTTTTCCTTAAACCAGTTTACCTTAGCTTGCATTAACTTGCTCTAAATTTACCTATTTGCAGAACAGATGCATTTTGTATAAAGGCTTGTTGGAAAGACTGCTCTAGTACTCTGGGCATGATGCACAGACTTGAATACCAAAAAGCTGAAAATATGATAATTAAAGAGAGCAAAGGAAATCATGTTAATTAAAAGGGAAATAACATAACTAGCAGATTGGTTTAAAACTGATGAGAGGAAGTTCTTTTTTACACAGCAGGTAGTGAACTCCTACAAGGTCTTGTTGCACGAGATTGTGGTGGCAAAAAGTATCRGCACGTTCAGAAAGGAATTAAACAAATTCATAGAAATCAGGTTCTTGACCAAACACTAAAAGAAAGAACATCCATAATGAAATGATTTAAAATGCTGGTGGTGTATAAGGGATGGACCACTAATGATGGCTTGCATGCTTTTTCTAAACAGCATCTCCAGCTGCTTTGTTGGAGACAATACAGTGGACTAAGCGAGCCACTGGCCTCACTCAGTAGGGCATTTCTCAGGTTCTTAACTTTCAGCTGTCTTTTAAAAACACATATGACTTGCAGTATAAGCATAATAGACCTCACTCCTGCTTCTCATTTGCTTTCTTCTGATCTGAATGTCCGTAACACTATTCCTTTCCCTCATATTTTCCTGTACAATAGACATTTTATTAAATTACAGCTGACTGCAAATCTATGTCACTAATTATCTTTTTTTTTTTTTGTAACTCCCATTTTTCATGGTAGGAAATGCAAAAGTGTGTTGTCATTTCAGATTTGGATTTATTTTTTAATCTGTAGTTGGTACCAAGTGAAATGAATTTACAGGCTGTTTTTATTGTCATAGTGAAAATAATAAACACACAGTACTAGTTATGCATGCATTTAAGAATCTGTGGTGTTGCTATTACTCTTTGTCATAATTTTACTCTATATTAGCAACATATTCTAAAACTGAAATCAAAAAAAGAAGCATTGTCATTTGGAAAGAGATAATATTTAAATTCCCTTTACATAGCCCCAGACTTTTTCTAGATTATTTCACAAATAGAGCAGGAATACTGAGTTGCTGTCCTGATAAATGTCAGTATGAGACAAGGTTCAGTGAAAGTGGTAGAGTAAATAATTTCTATCTAACTGCAGATATGAGGTATTGCGTATGTGTAAATGGTCTCCATTTTCACCACTCTTGTTTTAAGAGTAATTTGATTCTTTTCAATTAATTCCCAGTTTACTACTAGTTCAGTTGTTCCGTTTATCATTGCATGCTAAAATTGGCATTGTAAATAGTACCTCTTAGTTTTGGAATCTAGCTATTGTAGTCTTGAAAGAAGTATATCTTATCTGAAGAGTTCAATGGTGTTATTAACAGGTTTCATTCTGTTCTGTTTTGTTTTGCCTTTTTTAATTTTTCAGGAATCTAGATCTAATTCTGATGATTTTTTCAAAGACCTAAATTCACACTGCCCACAGGAAGCAGTGGTGCAAGAACAAGATATGCCATTCCTTCGAGGTGGTCCTGGAGTGTACAAGGTAGTGAAGACTGGCCCATCAGGTCACAACATCAGAAGCTGCCCTAACCTTAGAGGTATCCCAATTGGAATGTTAGTTCTGGGAAACAAAGTCAAGGCAGTGGGCGAGGTATGGATCCTTGTAGCTTCAGTTCATGTCTTCATAGATACCAGTATATAACATAGTAAACTCAACAAAAGAATCTGCCCCTATACAGGTTTGCTTTTCCAACCCTCATGATAAATACTAACTTTTGAACTTGATTTATGTTATAAATACTAATGCAATTCTGTCTTTTGCCTTTTAGATATGTGTGCATTGATTGGAATAACATTAAAGTTGTACTGCAGTTACATACGTTTGTTTATATATTTCTGTTATATATTTCAGTATTCCTTACCAAATAATGTTTCCTGTTTTACTTTTCAATCAATGCTTTGAAAGAATTTTGTTTCATTGAAAAATTTTTTTTCTAGGGCCTAACTAATTAAAAAATGATTCTGTTTCTCTGTATTGATTCAGTTGTTCAGTTGCTGAACCATTGTTACTGTTCTAGTTGTCCAGCCGTGGTGTTTTATGGTTAAGAAGGGCTAAAGGATGTAGTGTGTCATGCTATTTCCTAAATAACGTCAGGAACAAAATTAGTACACATATGAACATTTCGTATGGAACTAGGTGTTATAACTTTTTTGTTGCAGCCACAAAAAAAAAAAGCATACCATGTTGACTGTCTCCTTCAAGTTCTTATTTAAGCTTTTTTGGATGTTCCAAAATTGTGGTGTTGGTGTTTTGCTTTTACCAAACATAAGCAGGTCTAATATTTTTGAAATACTCCTAATTGTAAATGTGCCGTAAATGGTTTTGGTCTTTCAGTCTACCTCAGCCTGTGGCCTTGATTTAAGAAACTTTTTTATTAATGTTTTCTTTGTAATATAAAGATTGCATATTTTTCAGATACTGAAACATGTTGCTGAATCATGCTACTGAATTATCTGGAAAGTCAGTAAATTGTGCTTTTGTGTGTGTGTGTGTGCATCAGGTGACTAATTCAGAAGGTACCTGGGTGCAAATGGATAAGAACAGCATGGTAGAGTTCTGTGAAAGTGATGAAGGCGAGGCATGGTCGTTAGCTAGAGACAGAGGTGGAAACCAGTACCTTCGACATGAAGATGGCAAGTTTGTTTTTTTTTTTTTTAATAACTTAGAAAAATTTTATAAGCAAACTAGACAGGAAAAAAGCCTAAGGAAGGAACTGAATTTTAAAGAGGTATAACAATTATTCATACTTTTTCATTTGAATTACTTTGCATAGTTGAACTTCAAATCTGTTTTTAAATACATTCCTCAAATGTCTGTTTTTTAAAATATTTCCCAATGTTTTCTTTTGTGCTAGTTATGGATCATAATTTTGTCCTTCTTTCTTTCAGCTTTAGAGATAATTTTCAAATAAGTAATTGTGTATTGCTTTGTTATTTTCTTTAGTCTGTTTTGTGTTTCTGTGAAAAGCAGAACAGAATCAATTACTTATGTCACTTTTGATTGTGTTAATTTTGTTAATTCTGCCACATAGCATCATATTAAAAACCTGTTACAGGTTTTTAAACACTGTATTTAAAATTAACACCAAATTATTTAATTATTTGAGCTGACAAAGTATGATTTCATTCTGTTAAGATGCAGAATTTCTGTCCTGATAATTCACATTCAGATTAGGCAAGACCTTAATATAATAAAAGGAAACATTAGCAAAATCTTAGTACACTTAAAAATACTTAGTTTTTTTGATTTGTTTTCTTAAATCATCCTTCTTGTTGATCTCCCTCCAAACAGGCTGTCATTGCTGATCTAAAATATCTTCTTTTCACCCTAAATGCCTCATGTGAATACCCTGAGGTTTCCTGAAACTGTTATTGTCATTTCCTTAACAGATGGTCCTGGACCTTCTGGATGGGTTCTCCTGTGCAAGATTATGAGCTACCTATATTTCCTCAAAAGATGGGACTGGGAGTGCTCTGTCAGTATCTATACTAGCCAATCAGTATCACTACTATCCGGCAAATCATAGAATAGTTTAGTTTGGAAGGAACCTCTGGAGGTCTAGTCCAATGTCCCTCTCAGTGCAGATCCAGCTAGATGAGGTTGCTCAGACCCTTGTCTAGTCAAGTTTTCAATATCTCCGAGAATGGAGATTTTGCAGCCTCTCTGGGCAGCCTGTTCCAGTGTTTGACCCATGTTCATGGAAAAATTTTCCTAATGCCTAATCACGTTTTCCCATGCTGTAACCTTTGTTTGTTGTCTCTTGTCCTGTCACTGTGAATCTCTGAGAAAAGTCTGGCTTCATCTTCTCTGAACGTTCCTGTTAGAGAGACAGTTGAAGAGAGCAACAAGATCTCCCTTTAGCTTTCTCTTCTTAAGTCTGAACAAACCCAGTTCTCTCAGCTTCTAAGACATTATGTGCTCCAGTCCTCTGACCATCTTGGTGGCCCCTGTTGGATTCATTTACAGGATGTCAGTGCCTGTCTTGTGATGGGAATCCCAAAACTGGACRCAGCTTTCCAGATGTCCAGTGTGTCCCTCTTGTCTTTCAAATGTCTAGTAGAAGTTACTATGGATCTTCATCGGCATGCTTTTGTTAAATGTTTTATTAAACGTTTCTGTCTGAGAATGCCTGTAAGGTTCTTCTCTTGATCAATTTTTGTGGAGTTCCCTATGAGATGGGTTTGTTTTAGCTCACTTAGTTTCCTCAAGGCTATTATTCTTTTTTTCTTTAGCGTATATTTCTCTGTTTTCTGAATAAATTCTTCTCTCTCTGTTTGTGGAATCTGGCTACCACATCCATTTGTCTAAAGCTGTCTTCATGAAGAACTTCCACCTCAGCAGTTATATTCTCCTTGTGCTTTTAGGTCGTACTTACAGTCAGTCTCTTACTTGTTCATTATAATAGACTCTTTGCCCTGTTTCTGGCTTGGGCATTTTGTGTTGAAAATTATTTTACGTTTAGATGCTTTGATGAGTATCATCATGTTACAGTATTAAGGCAAAGAAATTCCTTGGTAATATTTAAGCATTTGTGTGAGCTGTTGCTTGACTTTAAGGTATAAAGCATTCTGTGAAGACAGAGGAAAAACAAGGGTGCTTTATAAAATGTATATATTGTGAACAAAAACTGGTTATTTAACACTTAGCACAGTATTTTTTTGGAGTCATAGATCTTCCATTTTTTAGTTTTGTCTGAGAATATCAAGTTCTGAAATTGAGTATTTATTAATCAGAACAGTATCTTACTGTTGAAAGCATGCATATTCAATAATATGGTTGTTAATTTTATCCTTTTTTCTGTCCTAAAATGAGACTGCTCACTTTTTTTAGTATAATCTCATTTCTCTGAAGTTAATAAACTTTTTCGTAATTTGTAGTCTAAATATTTTCATATTCAGGTTATGTGTACATGTAGTTGTGCAAAACTATCCATTCATGAGTATCCATTTTGAGGAATAGATAAAACTTGCATTTAAGTCACTTGACAATATTTAGCTTTTTCTGAGTAGTCTTTTCCAGCTTTAGTAATTTATCCTTTCATCCTTTCTCTATAGAAAATGATTTTTCAGATTTCTCATTCTTTACAACAGAATTCCCAAATTTGGAAGAATTTAAACCAGACCCTTGTTTGAAGGCCCAACTTCAAATTCTTGGTACTTAATACTGTTATTGAAGGACAATTTCAGTATGTCTTTGCTCTTGCAGAAGAACATGGAAATGGAAGCTCCAAACTTTGAGGACCAAACTATAACAGGATTTTTACAATCCAATGCATTGGGATATTATTTTAGTAATTTTCGTGAGTGACTCCAATGCCTGGTTTTATTCTTGTCTAGATGAGTCTTTGTTTTTATAATTAAGATAAAAACAGATGCCTCTTGTGCATTTAGCTAAGCAGTTTAAGAAGTTATCACTGCTATTACAGAGATATTTCAACCTATTCTATGTTCTGAGTCCATTTCAGTACCAAGCAAAACTAATGAGCTTAAGCCACAGCTGAAAATGATTTAAACTAATCTCTTTTATTTACCATGAAATGAATCAGAAACACTCACTGTCATCAGTTACAATGCTTTTACTGGAGGGAAATAACGAGCAGTTGGAGGAGCTCCAACTAGACCTGCAACTGGCTATATTTTTATCCACGAATTATACCATCATTCAGATTACTTTTGTATTTTTATTATTTAATTAAATGATAAGGAATTCTCAGAAAGATATAAAGTTTGTTTCAGAGACAAAGCAAAAGAGTCATACTAAGTGCCCAAATCTGTAGGCAGGTATCCAGATATTTTGGGGGAAACACTACAGCAAGATCTAGATTTACTTGTAATTCAGAAAGTACCAACATTTTTTTCTATCATTGGTTAAAGATAGGTTGGAAGCTCATTTTAAGTGCAGCATTTTATTACTGCTGTCTAATGAATATTCTAACCCCATCCTTCATTAAGTTCTAGTACTAGTTTTCCTGTATCAGAGAGAAATAAGATCAGCTTAACAAAGGAGAAAGTTATCAAGATGTGCAGGTTCTTTATTTACCACTTGCTTAGATTGTTGTTCTTATTTATAACGAAGTCAAAAAAGTGGTATGTGGGTGTGTGATGTTCTAAGCATCAATTTTTTTTTTTAATTTTTCTCTTGTAATTCTACATATGAAGAATGAAAACCAAGGATATTTTAGAGCYTTTCTTTTTTTAAATTGAATTTAAAATTCCAACCTTCTCACTGATAAAAACTTTTTGTTTTAATTTCTATATATGTGTATTATATCAAAGTACGTACTCTGAAGTGCAGATTTGGTCTGAAATGCAATTTTATTAAAATGGCACTTAGAAGAGTTGTGTTTTCCTAATTGTATCCATGTTCGTTTTAGTTTTTTTACAAGAGAAAAAGTTGTCCATACCAGCCTGAACTTTTAACATGTGTTTGGGGAGATTTCACATGAATTATTTTTTACAGATCGTCACTTGGAATAATGTTCCTAACTACATTAAGTCAGTGATGTCTCTCTAAATCCTTTATATTCAAGTGGATCCTGTCTCTTATTTATGTTAGCTCCTCTGTTGTTATGGGTATTCRAAAAGACCCCAGGCTTTTTGGGGTTGGCTTTTTTTTAGTATCATACAAAAGCAAAACTATAGTATGCAGTATATACAGAGAATAGATCTGTCAGGAAAGCAGTGAAAATGTCTTATATCCCATGAACAATTAAGGCGGTAACCATGATTAAAAATCTATTGGCTCTGAGTTTATTGTCACTCGGAAAACTCTCTTTCCTCCACCCTGCTTTGTCAAATGAATTTAACAATTGCTATCCAAAGAATAAACAATTGAATGGTGTGGTATTACTGGAAAATTAAGTATCAAGCTTGTTCAAAGCAGTATATGACAGCAAAGCTTACAACAACTCAGTCAAACATAAAATCAATTTGCATGGTATTAACCCCTTAACTTTTTTTGGTTTTAGAGCATGAGCTCTAAAGAGACGTGCTTTCCTTTCTGAAGAGAATTGGGTAGAATGGACGAGCGCTATCTATGGAAAAAAATTAAAAAATACTGCTCCTTTGCCTTGTGACTCATCTTTCSAATGTAAATCAGTTACTAAGAGAGTCTGATTCTGAAGTGATGGCTTTTTTTACAGAGCAAGTTCTTCTAGATCAGAACGTTCAGACTCCTCCTCCAAGTCCTTTTTCAATACAGGCTTTCAGTAAGGGGACAAGCTGTAGTAATGGACAAGGATTTGATTATGGCCTCGGAAATAACAAAGGTATGTTTTTACACTCAAACATTTTATAAAATAATGTTTTTCTTAATTTTGCATATGTATTTGTTACTCATTTCCCACTATTCTGCTGTATACTGTTAGCATTTGAGACATCATCAGATGTGCTCCAAAAGGCATAACCAGTAGCGCAATGAATTGCAAGGCATTTTACAATACATGTAGTTAGTAATGTTGTAATTGCTTTTTTGTCTGCTTTATACAGAGTATTTATACTGAGTGAAATTAAAAGGGATCAATAAATATCTGTATCTTACAGCTGAGCTTTCTGTAGTGGTAGGCACAAAATTATAATGCAGAAATGAAAAATATTTATTTCTAAAACAAGATGAGATAAATGTTGGATTTAGAAAATACTGGTTTAAAAAAAGATCAGAAAGATATATAAACATCTCTCATCTATCTGTCTTACCATTTTAAGTGCTTTTAATTTGATAACAAGATAAAAGATACTAATTGAGACTTAAGTTGTAAAACTAATTAGTTTTAGCCAGTGACCTTTCAACCACATAGATACCGGTTATAAATGCTGGGAAGTAAATAATACCCTATGTCACAAAATAATTCCTTCTTTTAAGCATGGTTTATTTCATTGCCAAGATATAAATATATATAGGCCATCACAGTAAACTCAGACTGCATGCCTTTTTCTTGTTCATTGAGTCGATCTAGAAGATACAGAAGGGACTTTTGCCAAGGCAGATGTCCTTGAGAAATATTACTGAAACATGGAGCTTTGCCAGTCTGCTCTTACATATCTGTGCTCTGCTCATGTCACTATGAGTGTGGACCTTAGGGGTGCTCTGTGTTTTTAATACCAACACATTTTATGGGTCATTTGCTGAATAAAATGACTTCATCTGCGACTTGTTTTAAAGGCAGAAAGATGAAGAGAAAATTTATTCCTAGATTTTCTTGTCAGTTATTTTCATAACGTGAAAGAGTTCTTTGTCATTTCAGTGTTTCACCACATACGGAAGTAGTTCATATTTGTGTACACATTGCTACAGGGAACCCTCTTTTTGGACAAAGGTTGGAAAAAGTTCAAGTGGTTTTCTTTTGTTTATAGGGTTTTTTTGTATCGTACTTTTTCCCAGTTCAGCCATGCTCATTTCAAAATAATGGCTGAATCATGAAAGCAGGAGTGCCTAAGGTGCTCGGCCTGTGAGGCAGTATTACAGCTTGTCTCAATGTCAACTGTGTAATAGTACAAAAGTATTGCCTATTCTTTTCCTGCAGTAAGATACTAGGAAAAGAATTGTTTTCTTGTATTGTCCAAAGATAAATTCTTGAAGATAAATATACCATACTAACAGGAATCCTAGTTTCTGAAGACATTGTGATTCCTTTCACTACATCCTATCTTAATCTCTAAGGTACTTATTTAGGGTGCTGCAGTTACAGAAAGTTTAGAAGGGAGTCCTGGCGTTGAATTCCGTATCGTTATACATTATGTATACATTATTCATATACATTATATATATACATTATTCTGTTGACATACCCTCAAAGTGTGATATTTAGTGTGGATGAAGAACTCAGCTAAATGGGTTTACTTATTGCATGTTACTGTAATTGCTTCTGAATTCCTCAAGAGTGGAGAGTTGTTGTCAGCTCTATGTGAAAGACTAGAAATATTTTCCCCCAAATAGAATTCTGTTGTATCATTATTGTGTATACCACCTTCTGTCTTGCATTCTCAGGTCTAAGAAGCTTTGAGTTTGGGGAATAGAAAGAACTGAAGGTGCAAGCACTGTCTGTTAGGAGAATTTTTGAATGAAGCACTTCTGTTGAAGATGCTTGTTTGTCAGAACTCTTCTTGTAGGGATGTGCTAGTTTCAATGAAAACTTAGTAACCATCTATGGACATTTCAGGCTGCTGGTCAAATATAAAGATCCCCATGGAGCAGATGTGTATTTACAGTATTGCCTGCAAGGCAGAAGATGTAGCTCTCACAATCATTCTGTTTGATTTAGCCATGTCTTCTGTATTCCAGTCTTCTACATTACCAGCAAGTTTTTAATATTCCTTGTGAACAACCCTGCCCCAATATGCATTTAGTTATTCTGAGCAGATAACTTTCAAGTTGTTCTTAGGGAAACTTCTCTTTGAAGTAATTACTCATTTTAGGAAATGGGCTTGTCACATGGAGGATAGTGCCCTCGTTATCCAGTGTATGCCAGTGTTCTTTCTGTTGTCCAGGTTAAAATTCATTTATATAAACTGGAACAATTGCAACGAAAAGGACTTCTGTGTATCTGTGCTTCTTTATATATGATATCATTTGGGGGCATTTTATAGTTTGAGAGAGGGTCTGCTTGGTCTCACAATCATGAGCTTTGCAGAAACTCCAGGATTACTTTACAGACGCTTCTGAGAGTAGCCTTTGTAATGTCAAACTGTTTAATTAGTTCCAGTTACAAGTAACTAGCCTTTCTTTACTGCAATTTTGAAAGTACTCTTCTAGAAAGAAGCAGAAGAAGATTTAGCTTGATATTCCAAGACTTATTAGACAGTTGAACAGTTGCCATTCTTTGTTCAGAGAAAGTGATTAACTGCAATAATAGATTATCTATATTAATTTCTAAAAATAATCAGCCAACAGAAATCCTATTTTATTGTGAATCCACAAATGTTAGAAGGAAACATTTTCCCTCTTTGTATTTAAAAAACATACTGGCTGATCTAGCCTTTATAGTGCTGGAATTCACTTGCCACTCTTGGGATATCATCATAAGTCACAAGGCTATGGCAGGAGTTCCTGGGTCTGGGCTCCTGGACAGGCATAGAAGGAAACTTCTTCTGACTGCTAGGCCTTGTACACTGCTGTAAAAATCATTACCCCGTCCTCCTCCACTGTACAGACGAACAGCGACAACACTGATTGTAGGGCTTATGTATGGGCACAGTAGATGATGTTCAGCTGTTAAGATTAGATGCTCTTCTAATGTTCCCTCTACCTACTCTAAGAAAACAGTAGGAAAAACAGAAGACTGATTAAAATCATTTCATGATTTTGGAATGTGGCCCATGAACATCTTTGTGCTTACATACAGTGTAGATCTGAATTGATTAGATATTCAGGAAGAAGGAATTACATTAATTGAATTTTTTTAATAATCAGTGATATCCAAAAATTTAATCTAAAACATTTTGGGGTCTGGTAATGATGTTCTTTTTCACTTTTATAGATACTAAATTTTATAACTGGTCTGAGAGCTTTAACAAATTTATAAAAATTGATCAAGAGATAAGGCTGGTTCACTCCTATAATTCTGCTTTATACACAGTGTGGAGGACTAAGCTACTGCATCTTGGGAAAAATAGTTCTCCATTGCTGTCGACTGCCAGCTGATAGAGCAAATCTGACTGTTGAAGCGAATGTGTGTCAAACACATGGATCTTATCACTATAATTCTCCTTTTGAATTATAAGAATTTGCATATTTTCTAGTAATGATGGTTGTCTTTAAATCAGGTAAAGAAGGAGTAGCCTTATAACAGTTTAAAATACAAAATATTGTATAGTGAGTGCTATATGTGGAATAATGGGATGACTGGGATAAATAAGCTAAGAGAAAAACAGGTGGCAGATAAAAGAAGATATCATAGGGTATTCTCAGGAATATAGTACAGGTATGCCCAGCACCATGGAATTAGATTACCTCTTGAGCTTTTTAGTTTTAGGTCAGCATCTGCTCTCCCTCATTCAGCTTGACTCCTTTAGCTCYAACAACCACAGATCTCCCTGTGATCCTCTGCCCTGCTTTGTGTTCTGAAARGAAGAGCTTATTTGTGTGGGTGCTGGGCCTGGATGAAGTCTGGTTTATGTCTGTTTTCATGACATGACTCTTTGAGCAGTAAGCCCTAATAGAGCTCTGGGGAAGGCAGGACAGTCGCACAAAAGGTGCTTTAGGTTTGCCAAGGTACTGAGCTGAAAGAGCCTCTGATGAACTGCCTCTACATTGTCAGCTGTGCTTTGTGCTCCCAGCTCTTCTGCAAAATGCAGTGAATAGCTACCTGAGCTGGTAAAGTTAGAACTAGAAGATGTGTAGATAACATTCAATTGAAGGTGCACAAAGCATGCTCTGAACGATGCCAGCACAAGTGTTTTTGTATGTACGGCATGTTCTTCTGCCAATGAACTGCCCACAGACAGTTGAGAGTTACTACTGGGCCTTGTTTTCTGATGCTGGTTCTTTCTCTGGTAGCTAGGGTGAGCTGGATCTACCTAGAAAAATTATGCAACTCTTGGCCTGAAATTAATTTTTTAAAGTTATGTTTAAGTACTAGAAGTGATTCTAGTTTAAGAAGAAGTGATTTACCAAGCACATCTGTCATGTCTGGGTTAGTATGATAGGAATGATTGTTGCCCAAGTACAGACTGCAATTCTTTTTAGATATTCTACTTCCATAACAGTGAAATAAAATTGATTTATTGATACCTATAGGTGATTATTTAGATAGGATTTCCAGCTTTTTGCTTGTGTTTTTGTTCTCCCACTTTTAAAACAAAACTATCAAGGAAATAAGTGAAATATTTTATTTTGAAGTACTTAGATAATATAGGGTTCCACAGACCCACCAGTCTTTCTCTAGTTCCATGAAAAGACAATTGATAATCATCTAAACATGTTCCAGATTCAGTGAGTTGTAAATTATGTATTAGCTGCTAATTTTTTTTTCTACCAAGATTTCTAGAATGCTGTCAAAATGATACCAAGTTGCAGAATTAACTGATGCTGTTGGKGTTTGGTTGGTGATGGTTCAAATCTGACAGGCTCTCAAACTCTTAGTGCCTCCATCTCATATTGCTTAAATATGCCTGAAGTTATATCATGGTGTGATAAACTCTGTAGGCATCATATACTTTTAATGCTTATATATACTTCTTTTGAGAATTGGCATTCAGAAATTAAAACTGTATTTTTAACATGCCAGCTTTTGTGAAGACCCTCTTTTGTCCCTCAGTGAATGTATACAGTTCTTCAGGAAACCAATTTCAGTTCTTAAATGATGCTTCTTTAAAAAAAAAAAAATCTTCAACCTGGTCCTGATCTTGAAAAACAGCATGACAGAATACTTTTAAAGATATTTGCAAAAATAAGCAAATATTTTTCAAAGTGTGGCACAGAAATACACTTGCCAAAGCCTAATGACATGTTATCTTTCCCCTCTCTTCAGTTTTTCTAATCTTTATCTGCATGTTCTGTTGCATGTGTGTCTTATTGTAAATGCTAGGGATATCTGCTTGTTCTTTGGCTGCTCTTCATTTTTTAGCAAGATGAATATAAATCAAGCTGTCTTTTGAAATGTTTTAAATAATTTGAGTAAAATATTCATGATTCTTAAAAGCCCTGCTTGTACTTTTCAATAATTTTATTGCCATGCATGGGGTGAAATCTTTATATTTAGCCACAATCAAAGCTGTGTGGGGCTAAATAAGATTTGTGAGATTTTTCTATTATCTTCATTTAAACTTTAATTGAGCACCATTTTACTCGCTTTTCTGGAGAATGACAAGTAACAGGTTGTAGTTTTGACTGTTTTGCCCACTACAGGTGACCAACTGAGTGCCATACTGAATTCCATTCAGTCACGGCCAAATCTCCCAGCTCCTTCCATCTTTGATCAAGCTGCAAAACCTCCCTCTTCCCTAGTCCACAGTCCATTTGTGTTCGGACAGTCCCTTTCCTTCCAGCAGCCTCAGCCACAGCTTCAGAGTAAGTTTGTCAGCCTTACCTGCCTCATCAGTCCATTTCTGAAGCTTTGACATTGCTGTTCTTAGTTGCTTACCAGCTACTAATCATCCCTCCATGCACTTTTCTGGTTTTGTTTCGTTGAGTGAGTTTTTCATGAATTGGAAGCATGTGAGGTAATGCTCCTAGAGAAGCATACCTGTTCCACTTTAATTTCAATATTTACAGTATTTTGCTTTTTTATGTGCTCTGCAGTGTAGATAACATTCATGAAAGTGCATTTCCAATATTGTATGCAACACTGGGTTTATAATTAAGGTATATATTTTATACAGTACAAAGTGTTGATAATTCTTTTAACATGAGAAATTGATTGCAGTAAATTCATAGTTCTTAAATTTTCTTACCTTCCACATTCCTAATTTTGTCATCACTTCTAACTTTAGGGATAGCTGAAAAGTTGGGACACCTGGGTGATACTTACAACAAAGGCTTTTGTAATCTTGTGTTGGATGCTCGTGGGACTGACGTGCATATGAAAGTTTGCACCTGAAGGTGAATAGCAGTTAGTTACTGATGAGAGYAGTTACTGATGGAAGGACAAGAAACTGTTTTTGTTTAGTGAAAAATATACATCATGAATACTAAGATTTTGGCAGATATCACAGTCCTGGAGAATAAATTCCTCCCTATCCACAGAGAACGTATAGTCATGCAGGTCATATGAATCATAGGAATACTAGTCTTCTCCTCTCTCCCATAAACAATTCTTCAAAAATGCTTTGTTTTTTTTCTTGTGGGATCCTGTCAGTCAGCTCAGTCTCTATTGCTATTCAGTCCTGGATCTTTCCATTTGAGTTTATTCAAGTATTGGTAGTCAGTGAAGTGCATCAAATGAGAACTAGATAAAAATCTCTAGTTCACTTGTATAAAGACTATCAGAAATATTCTGACAATGACCTTCTGTACTTGTGCTAGAGTTAAACCCATGTCCTGAAAGCAAAATATTCTGTAACTCACTTAGATAAAACAGATGATTGCCAATGGCATCAGTGCCCCCTCACTGAGAATTTGTCAATTGGTAAGAAAATGTGCTGTGTATCTTCTCTCCCATCACTTTTTCTTTTATTGGTCAGAGTAGGAAAGCCAGAATTTATAATTCCACTTTTTTTATCCAATATAACCTTAATTGTCTTATTTCAAATTTCAGCTGTTTTATTATTTAATTTTTAGACCTGTATTATATAAAAAGAAAAGCTGTCTAATTTTTTTTGCTTGTCCAGCAAATATAGATAAATTGTATTCAGAAAGTCCCAATCCACAGTTCATGTTTTAGAAAGGATCCCTGATTCAAAGAAGCAGCCTTTTGTGTCAGACAGGAGCAGCACTGGTAGTCTACCAAATGAAATAATAGAGGAACTGTGAAAATATTTTAAATTTGTGGCTGGATCTCAGCTTAGTATAAAATCTCAGCCTTCTTGGCTATTTGCCCTGCTATTTTAGATATTCCAGCAGGACAAAAATCAACTAGAGCTGGTATACTGGTRTGCTAACTAGTTTGAGACAAGGACCTTCTTCCAAAGAGTTTATCGTCTAATTTAAGATTTGATAGAAATAATGTAAATTACACACGAAGGAGAGAATTACTAACTTTTTTTCTTTTTTTTTTTACTGTCAAAAATTAAGGAGTATGGCGGGAGAGCGAATTTCCTGTTAGAACTTAGTCTTTTGCAGATGTGTTAGTCCTCCCTTTACAAGCTCATCCAAAGGTCTAATTCAGAATATTGTTTGGGAGACCCATAAAGCTTTATTCATGTACCGTTCATTTAATAATCAAGGAAATTATCAGAGACCTTTGAAACTTAAATAAGACTGTCTAGATTAAACATTATTTTATGTTAAGCAATGACTCTGTTATTAATTTATTTCTAGAAATTGTCCATATTAGAAAGCAATCAATTCATTTGCACTATAAGATTAATTGGAATATCAAGGCGTATAGACAATGAAAATATCAGACAAAAAAATTCTATTAAGATCTAATTTCACTGTATATTTTTTAAATCTGTGTTCAACTCTGATGCAGATTTAATAGAGTTGTAACAGAAATGCTTTTRAAGTGTGCCATTTTCATAATTTATTTTCAAAGTGCTTTATAGCCTCCTGTTATCAAATGTGATTAGAAATTAAATCCATTAAAAGACATACCCCAAGGCTCCATATTAAGTCAATTGGATTTTGCCCTAGACATGCATAGTTTCATTTCAAATTATGTGTTCTGGCCCCTAAGCACTTCCTACAATAAAAAATTAATCTTAAAATTAAAATGAATGTTTATAGTCAGTAACTGTTATATTAAAGGGACTAATGATAGTTTAATAGTTGTAAGAAGTAGTTCCTCTGCTTCTGGATTTCCATGGCTCTAGATATTATATGCTAACTAGAGTTTTTGACTAAAAGTGTGCCTAAATAGTTTAAGCTACCGCTTACATATTTTGCTCTTCCTCAATTATTCTTCCTCTTCTTGAGGAGAAACCTTATTCTGAAGCATGATTTTCAGGGAAGTTAGGATCAAGCTGAACATCCCATAGTGCTACTTCCTTAAGTAGCTATTTCGAACAAGAAGAAAAATGTTGGTCTGATTATAATATATAGTCTGGGCTTGTGAGCGATTGCTGTTTTTCTTTAGAAGACTTTGCAGCTAGCTGTTCTCTCTAAAGAATAGCTTCTGTGTTTGGTGAGGGAAGGGGGTGGGTTTTTTTGCTTTTTGTTTGTTTTTTCAAATTCATTTAAGGAAGAGGGAGAGGGCTTGTGACAACGTTTTATCTTCAGATACAGTGTTGGGTTATTTTCTGTGGAAATACTATGGTGTGTTAGACAACCAGTTCCTGAGATACAATGCTTGAAAAAATGGAAAGTATTTCATTTTCATTTTGTTATTCTTATCACACCATTATAAATAGCTTAATCAGAAAAAATCCTGTGTGTTTTGTCAAAGGAACCTTGGAATGTATTATAGATGGGCTAATATAAAAAAGAAAGGGAAACTGTGTTACTTAATTTTTTATTATTTGCTAGAACTTTACAAAGGGCTGAATGTTCTGTCTTATTTAATTCCTTTGCTAATTTTCACATGTGCTCGTACAATGGAAAAAGCAGAGAGAGGATTTTCTTTTTCATAGGGATAGACAAAATTAAGATGTTCTTGTCATGTGCTTTAGTTCCTTTTGGGTCTTTTATGCAGCTTAAACTCCCAACAAAGCTAGAGGGGATGACATAACCTAAGTGGAGTTTAGGAACAGCAGTACTGACTTGGAATCAAAGAAAGGACTTTCTGCCGGAAAGAACACCAGTTTATGTATGTTAATTCCTTGCTTATTCCAACAAACAACAAACAGTCTATAAGTTCTCCAGCCTRAGTATGATTGCTTTTGAGGAGTTCTGAAAATGAGCGGTAGCAGATTTGCTCAGGAGCTGCAGCTTTCCAGAGCTTCGAGATTATTCCTGATTACTTGATTAATTGGTCTCTGAATTTTGTGAAAAACAGAAGACTCAAATTTCTGGTTGGTTCTGAACATAGCTAAAGTGTGGAAACCTAGAGGGTCAAGGAAGATCTTGTTTCTCAACCTCCAGCAGCAGATGCTGGGCCACAAAACTTGTTAGATTCAACAAGTCAGGGAGACAGAATCTTGCCCCACTGTCCAGCCTCGGTTACTAAAATTGCAGAATTGGCTGTTGAACCAGGAAGTTGGGGAAGGGACTGTGAGACCTTGCCTGTTAGACCTTCCTAGCGTTTGTCTCACATCTGAATCRCTACCACAAATGAAGAACATATTTATTGGCTGAAAAGGCTTTGGACCCCCTCATTAGCCTCCTCTGTCAAACATTCTCCGCTGTAGCCCTGGCAAGTCACTGCAAGCAGTTGCACAGCACAGCTGTTTCCTGATTCACCTCAATCCAGACAGAAGCTGCCATGCTGAGCTGCTGTTAAATACATGCATGGTGTCCTGTCATATGGCCTCCTTGTGAATCCGTGCTGCTGGGTTGCAGCCCAGTATGCTCTCTCACATGGAGGAGATCAACCCCTACCATTCATGTGAGGGCTTCCTTGATACCTTCCTTCAGTACTGTATCACCGCTCTCTTAGGTTTTTTTTGTTCTTTCACTTCCTAGGGGCTAGTTACAGAGCATTCAGAACCACTGGCTTGGCCTGCACTGCTTTTATCAGCATTTCCTAAACTCTGGAGAGGCTATAAAACACTAGCACACGTATGGAACGCATAACCCTTCTTGGGAGTGTTTCAGTAAAATGGAGGGAGAGAGTCTTTTAAATCTGTTACACTGATGTGTTCTGTACCATAAACACAGAAATGCCTTAATTGTCACGCTAAGCAGCCAGAGAGTATTAGTTAGCTCTTTTTCAGATGCTACGTATTGCCAAAGCATCATTCCTGAAAACTGGAGCTAATAAGTTAAACTGTTTTGCACCTTAGACTTTACAGATTTGATACTCTAAGATAGATACAAAGCATACATTTCAGACTGTTTAAATCCAGAACCTTTCCTGGGGGAYGGGTAAGGTAAAGTTTGGAGAAAGAGCACAAATTCTGTCAATCTTTATTTTAGAAATAAGCTTGGTTTATCATACCTTCAAAGTTGTAATTATGAATTACAAAATTATAGGTTCATTTTATCTACCCTTTCAAGTGCAGGAGTTTTTCAGTTAATATTTCTTTCAATTTATATATTCAAGTGACTCAAATGATGGTGCTCTAAACTTTACTTTTGGATAATAAACATTGCCAGTATTTTCCTAATGAAACTACGTTTCAGCTTTTGCTTTTACTCATTCATTCATTCCCCTGCTAATGTTGTTTAATATTACTCTCCCTTTTTAATATTTAGTATTCAAATGTTGATTTCAGTGCATTTTTTTTTTACTCATGTAGAAAAAGAATTCTTCTCCAACTGCCACTGTGGCATTTTCAGATTCTAAAAAATGATGTATTTATTGCAGTGCTTAAGAAAAATCAGCTAGCAGCCTTACCGAGCTTCTATATCGGTAGCAGTGAGTGAAAGAGGAATGCGTTCCTTTTGCACAGGAATCCGCTGGGTAGGCAGAAGGGCAAAAGCAGCTCGCTGCTTTCCTTCATCAGCATGCAGAAAGGCAGAAGAGGGATGTCTTTTCAGAAGAAACTTCCCCTTACCTCCCCTCTCCAGAGACGTAGTTTTACTAGTCTTTTTCAGTCTGTACGTTCCAAACAGTCTAGACCAGTGTGGACCAGTTGGCAGTCTGTGAGGCCTCCTGTTTGGCTTACCAGCTTTCCTTCAGAGGAAGCAGGCACGGCTGTTAAAAGACTATGGGCTGCCATAGGAACTGAGCTGCCTCTTAGGTCTCCATGTTGTGTAGCTTTTCAAGCTGGAGCTATTTCCACACTGGAGCAAAGAGCATAACCGAAGATATGCAGTTGCATTTGAATGCATCTGGAGACAGAGCTCAGACATGCCTTTGTAGTCTTTGAGGATGATTAAAAAACAGGAATTCTGTCCCTGTAGCTGACCTTCTATCCTGGATAACCAGAGATCATTTCTCAAGGCAGCATATATAGATGGATATAGAGTCACAGATATAGAATGAAACAACAAAGTGTATACATGACCTTGGATTTAGTAAAGAATTTTATTTGATCATTTATAGAGCATAATGCTAATATACTAAATTGACATTTTAGGCTTTTGTTTGCAGAAGTGTTCCTCTAATGCAACTCTGTGTTCCTAATGTGTTTTTCTGCATTTCGCCTTAAAAAAAAAAAAAAAAAAGTGGTGGAGAGACAACCTGTCACTCAGAAGTTACGTAGTTAGCACTGAAGCATAGTTATCATATGTAGGCATCAAAGTAGGTAATACTGTTCTTAAATTTGTTCTAGTACCACACTGAGAAAATAAAGATTATTTTCTTGTTTTAAAGAATGAAATTCTTATTTCAAGCACGTGTGAACACCTTCATTCTTATTTTGCAATCTATAGAATTATAGCTGATTTCTTAAGAATAGGATTTCTAATATATTTATGTGCACAAATTAGTAAATGTGGTACCACACAACAAATCTCTTAAGCTATGCAGGGATTGAAATCACTAATTTGGAAAAAAAACTTATCTTCCTTCATTTGTATGAAGAGGTCTTTCTAAAGCAGAGTATCTTCTAGTGAGTATACAAAATAAATCTCTTAAAAAATGTTAATGCAAGTATCTTCTAGTGAATATACAGAATAAATCTCTTAAATATCATTAATGTGCTAAGAATTTGACTTTTATTTTTCTACTGGAAGGAATAGGAATTAGAATAAAAACAACATTGTAGGAAAGTAAAATGATAGACTTGAATCTAAAACTCCTTGTTATCTCACTCCAGGCTCTCTTTGAAGCTATACCTCTTGCAGATTTGATGTTAATGGAATGTAACCATACTGAAACTATCTTGGATTATACCAGGATTTAACTTCAGGGTTTTTTCTTAAGGCAAATTTTTTTTTTTAGGGTTTGGTACAGATTAGTTGTCATGTCTGTAGTGTTTGGTTGAATCTCTTTTACTCCTGGCTATGTCTCTTAGTAGTATTGAGAAGCTAAAGTTCGGATTACACATGAAGTTTTTAAAAACAGTTCATTATAGAGAGGCATTCAGATTTTAAAGGATAATTTTGATGGGTTTAATGTATTTTTCATCATTCTTTCCAGTGATTAGTGAGACCTTCCAACACAAACATCTCACATGTTCTCTAATTTTCTCAGAAGGTTGTGAGATTTGGTCATCTGGAAGACCACACTGCAGTTTTAAATAATTCACATCTGTGAATTCACAGATCAAAAGCTCATGTTTAAAAACAGAGTTTTGTTCAAGACTAGACACTGCTATATTTTTATGATAAAGCGTAAATCCCATTGAGTAGTCTCTGAATATTACTATTTAGTAATCTAATAACTTAGACTGAAATCACAAAAGTGATTGTCTTTTATTCTTTTAAAAATGTAAATCAGGGAAAATGTTAGTGTTTCTCATTTAAAATTAATGTAGGAATCTTAATGATTACCTCAGACTATTTGGCAAAGGAAATGCATATCATTTGAACTGCTTGTTTTATCTTTGCTATTTTTTCCATTGAATCTGTGCTGCTTCTGTGCAACTGTTTTCCACTGTAGAAACTTCATCCTGCTGCCTTGCTTCTCGTGAGCGTATTTACAAAACTAGTGATGTAGCTGGGCCTGCCTCTGCTATTTCATCTCTCTCTCACAAACTGAAGGGTGGGTATGCATGCAAACATAGCAAGGTTATTCAGAATTTACAGTCAAAGTGTTTTTCTTTTCCTTCCATTCATTTTCATTTCATTCACTTAATAAAATACTGTTTTAAAAGTAAATGTTCAAGTTTGGTATTTGTTGGAGTTCATTTGATGTAACCATTCAGTGTTGCCTTACTGAGATGCAATGATTTCATGATATATGATTTAACTATCTTTTGACATTTTGTAAACAGAAAGTTCACTATTAATCCGGTCTAATAGTACTCGTTTTCAAACAGTAAGTAAATGAAATATGGAAGAAGAGGGAAGAAAACTTTTCATGTTGTTTTTCTGATTTACATATAAATCAATTTGATGCAGTATTATGCAGAGTTTGGGGAGGGGGTGGGGGGAGTTGGTGCTGATTGAGTCCAGAATGCTGAGTAGGGTAATTTACCTGTATATGTAAAAATCGTATACTAATATGTAAAAAAAATAAAAGATAAATTATTTTTATTACTGAAAATTATTGCTAGGCTATACCTCTGATAAAACAGTTTTGCTCTAGCATGTTTTCCTAGTTGACATTCACTGGTCATACAGGTACTTTGAATTTGATACATTGCTCAATGGTTTCCAGTGTTTTATGTCCTTTAAGAAGACAGTTGTCTTCCTTTCACCTTTTTTTCCTTTTTGAGGAGTTCTGTAAAAGGTTCTTTAATTGATCATTTCTAGAGTATTTTCTCATCTAGAAAATTTTAAATTAGTCTTTTCTGTGTCTCGGAAAAGTGTGTATAAAGCAATTATAATTTTCATTTCTGAATTCAGGTATCAAAAGGAGACTTAAAATAATTTACCATTAGAACTGGTGAATAACTGAGCTAGCATGGAAGAAAGGTTGGATTGACATTAAATAAATTTTTTTATTCTTCTAGCAAGGATGATCATTTTATAAAACAAGACATACCATTTTATTTCTTCCCTTCCTCTCCCCCACCAAATTGTGTAACTCACAAGAAAAAAGAATAAAGGATTGGACTCTCAAAATTCCTTAAAGATGTTAATGTTTGAGATGTTCCCATTATATTCTACTATTTACATTGGGCATATTGTTCCTGAATATAGACAAATTATTTCTTCTCTGCCTGGAGAAGTATGAACTCCTAGATTGTCCTGTCCTGGGAGGCCAGGAGAATACCTTAACCTGCAAGCTTACTAAATATTCTAACATAGGTATTGTTCACTTTTTCCTGATGCTGCTTTGTTTTATTATAAGCTACATAAATATGGAGGATGGAAAATAATAATAATTGCTTTGTAACATGAGGAAACATCTGGTTTTTAGACTTCACCCCAAAGGATATGTTTGATTTTGTACTGTGAGGAGTAACAGTGTCAGTAGAAGAAACTGAAATCACCCATGCCTCTACACATTCTCTGGCATAGAAATAAGGCTTCATACATGACAGCTGGAAGATTCTGGTTCAGATCCCATCAAGCAGAAGGAAGTAAATGCAGATTTCCCACCTTCAAAGTAAATATTGAAGGTCCTGGATAAAATAGACTGTTTTAATGTCCTTTTCTCCTCTCCATTCCCATTAGAAATCAAGGTCCAAATTTTGCCTGCATTCTCTGATTAACTGAAACTTAATTTTTTGACAGATAATTGTTTCCCCAAAAATGTACCCAGCTCAGTTGAAATAGCATTTTAGTGACTGAAAATCAAATAATCCAAAGTACTAAAACCTTATTCTACAATCTTTGCAAGACATGCTTCTTCATTTTTAACTAATAAAGGCCCATTCAAATCAGAAGGACTAACTGTATGTTCAAAGCTTTGCAGTGTAATGCTTTGCAGAGAGACAATTATATAGAATAATTAATTCATGATTGCCACATTGCTTGCCAGTAATTTAAACATTACATGTCTTAAATTTTCAAAATACCATTCTACAAGAAAGATTGAGTATGTAGAATTGTTAGAAGCAGATTGTTTTAATGAGCTACTTATTTGCATATACTTGTGTTTAGCATGTATTTATATTAAGCTGCGTATAATTTTTATCGCTCTGTGGATTAATATATGTACAAAGTCAGTATGCATAGGAACAATAAATTACTGCATCAAAATAAGAAGACTCTGGAGACTGGATTTGATGGTTTAGCTTAACAGTGATTAAGAAACTCGTTTTAAGTAGGTTGTGTTCTGTACCAATTGGTAACATGTGGTCTTAAAAATGTGGATACCTCAAGTTATCCATGTGATTTGTTTTAAACATATTTGTAAGCCTCTTACCCACTTTACTTTATAGCTGTATTTACTTTCTATTTTACCTGACTTCTGAGCATGAAAGAAAATAAATCTGGTTGTACATGTGATCTTTCAGCAAGTCCTCTTGTTGTAATAAGTCTGACACGTGCAGAGATAATCAGTACATAATCCTTGGTTTCTGTTGCAACTCTGGTAAACTTTGTTAATAAGTACTGCAATTCTAGCTAAGAAAGCAAATTGTGCTTCCTTTGTTAGTGTTTTGTGGAAATAGTGAACTGTGGCTTTTGATAACTTCCTAGTAGTGTGTTTTCTATAAATATTTCCTAACATTTTGAGATGTATTTTTGGTATATCTTTGGGAAAAATATTAAAATTATTTTAGTGGAAAAATTTCCCTTTAGATTTGCTTTCATTTTGATGTGAACAGAAGCATGCGTTTGAATTGTATCTTGTGTTCAGGTCTTTAATCCTTGATTTGCATTGTTAAAAGTATCACTGTTAAAATATCATAATTTGATTATAAAATATACTAAACAGGTGACCGAGTGAATTTCACAGCAGCTGCTAGACCAGTTTCTCCGGCAGGAAAATCAGACATGTCATCAAAACACAGGGTTGACAGCAGGTCRCCAAAGCCTGATGTGCGAATGAATAGAGCTGCTGCTGACCAGAAGAAACCTAGGAATACAGATGGTTTATCTGCCAGTGAATCTCTAATGCTGAAATCAGATGCTGCAAAATTGCGATCAGATTCTCACAGCAGATCTTTGTCTCCTAATCATAACACTCTGCAAACACTAAAAACTGATGGAAGAACAACTACTGGTCTGAGAGCTGAATCTCCAGGACCAGGAACCCGGTCATCTTCTCCAAAGACAAAGACACTTACAGCAGTTAGATCTGGTGCTAGTTCTCCACGATCCTCATCACCACAGGATAAGACTCTACCTCAGAAAGCTTCATCCCCTGTAAAAACAAAGCTTGATCCTCCTCGAGAACGATCCAAATCAGATTCTTACACATTAGATCCAGACACCCTTCGCAAAAAGAAAGTACCACTAACAGAACCCCTAAGGGGTAGGTCCACTTCACCCAAACCAAAAATTATTGCAAAAGATGGAAAGTCTGTTACAGAAACTGAAAATAGAGCTCCTTCCCCTCATGTTGTACAAGAAAATCTTCACAGTGAGGTTGTTGAAGTATGTACTTCAAGTACTTTAAAGACTAATAGCATTATAGATAGCACCTGTGAAGATAACACAGAATGTAAAAGTCTGGATGATGGTTCTAATAAAGTTCATTTCAGCATAGGAAAAGCACCACTGAAAGATGAGCAAGACATGAGAGCGTCTCCAAAAGTGAGCCGTAAATGTGCTGGTAGGCACACAAGACCCAAAAAGGAAAAGTCCAGCTTTCTTTTCAAAGGCGATGGCTCCAAACCTGTAGAGCCAGCCAAGCAAGCAATGTCACCTTCTGTTGCAGAATGTGCTAGAGCTGTCTTTGCTGCTTTTCTTTGGCATGAAGGAATAGTTCATGATGCTATGGCTTGTTCGTCTTTTTTGAAGTTTAATCCAGAACTGTCCAAAGAGCATGCACCAATACGAAGCAGTCTGAATCAACAACCAGCAGAGGAAAAAGAAACCAAGTTGAAAAACAGACATTCATTGGAAATATCATCTGCTCTTAACATGTTCAACATTGCACCTCATGGACCAGACATATCTAAAATGGGTAGCATCAATAAAAACAAGGTCCTCTCTATGTTGAAAGAACCACCTCTGCATGAGAAGTGTGAGGATGGAAAAACTGAAGCTACCTCCTTTGAAACGTCCAGTCATCACACAATGAAATCAAAGTCTCCTCTTCCATTAACGCTGCAGCACTTGGTAGCTTTTTGGGAAGACATTTCTTTAGCAACTATTAAAGCAGCTTCCCAAAATATGATTTTTCCAAGTCCTGGTTCTTGTGCAGTGTTAAAGAAGAAGGAAAGTGACAAAGATAACAAGAAAACCAAAAAAGAGAAAAAGAAAAAAGAAAAGGTTGAGACTAGGCCAAGGGGAAATCTTTTTGGCGAGATGGCCCAGCTTGCAGTGGGAGGACCTGAAAAAGACACTATTTGTGAGTTGTGTGGAGAATCCCATCCATATCCAGTGACTTACCACATGAGACAAGCTCATCCAGGTAAGATTAGATTTTTTTTTCCTCTTATCTGCTTATAAAATATATTATACACGTGTTGGCATTAGTTATTGTTATGAAAATAAGTCAAGCTGCCTTGTCAGCATTTTAACACAGTTCACAATATAAGCTAAATTAAAATTTGATGCCCTGAACACTTGTATAAGTAATTTTAAATGTTGTGGGCCACAAAGATTATTAAGGGACAGCAGCAGCTCTCATGAGAGGAGAGGCTGAGAGAGCTGGGATTGTTTAGCCTCAAGAAGAAATGTCTCGGGGAAGACCTTATCAGTGCTTATAAAGACCTAATGGGAGGGTGTACAAAAGAGGGAGCCAGACTCTTCTCAGTGGTGCCCACTGACAGGACAAGGGACAATGGCCACAGACTGAAACACAGGAAATTCTATCATCTGAGCTGTCAAAGATGTTGAAGAAGAAGGTTGTTTGAAACAAAGCCAAAACCATAAACTGACTTTACAGGGCCTCTTCAGAAACATACCATTTGTTAAAATTTAGGAATTCAAACTATGCTGAGAAAATTGGAAATAAAAATAGAGGTATAATATTGATTAATTAGAATTGTCCAATATCTAATTTTTCTGTTAATGTAGTACTGTACTGTACTGTTGTAATCCCTAGGTATCGGTGACTTGCATCTTTTGGCTTAAAATTTATCTTGAAAAAAAAACTTACAGTTACAATCTCTAAAGCTTTAAACCTTAGTCAGAAGGCAGTTTGTAAAATACAACCTGAGTCTGCAATTTTACTGTTGTAGGCAGGTCACTAAATCTGTTCAGGAATTGGTTTAATTTTAAGAAATGAAACAAGGTTGGAACAGTGTTAGTCAGGCATTATTTAGCTAGTTAACTGAGTTTAAAAGATAAGTAAGTTGTGTTTTCTTTTGAAAAAAGATCACTTTTAGAAGGAGTTAGTTAACATGTAATAACTAGTCTTATCACAAATTAAATGATTTATGTGTTTTCCAGCTTATAAACTAAACTAATTATTTTGCCAGTTACTGAAGTTCTGCCTGATGTTTTATGCAATAACATTAGCACTGCATAGGAGGTTAAAGCAAAATTAAAGAGGCTTTAAAATTTGTTCTTATTCAGCAGTTATCAGTGTCCTGAATTTTTCTGAGAAACAATAATCAGCAAAGGAATCCACTTTATTCCCTTTTAGGCTTCAGTAGACATGTGGTGTGGGGGGGGTTATGTTTGTTAAATTTTAGATGAGGTTAGCTACTGTGTAATACTGACCTTATCAGTTAGCTGTCTGAATAGGGAACTACTGATGCTTCAGACAGTATTGTAGTAAAAACTAGAAAACTACAAGTGTGTTTAGATTTCTTGAAATACAGCTCACGCGCACACACTTTTTTCCCATCAGTTCAGAGATACAGAAAAGGAGAAAATTAGGCACAGAAAAGATGTGTGTGTCTCTTTTCTTCCTTACCCCTTCCCATTCCCCATTTTACAGGTAGGAAAATAATAATCCTTATTTTGAAATAACTTTTTTTTTCATCTTTTACCATATGTAGGTTGTGGCCGTTATGCAGGTGGCCAAGGTTATAATAGCATTGGACACTTCTGTGGAGGATGGGCTGGTAATTGTGGTGATGGTGGTATTGGAGGAAGCACTTGGTATTTGGTTTGTGATCGATGCAGAGAAAAATACCTCCGTGAAAAGCAAGCAGCAGCAAGAGAGAAGGTATTTTTATCTGTTTCTCCTGTGTTTATCTCTTTATATGTTTAATCCTAATATGCGTTCATAAACTGAACGTAATGCAGGACCAATTTGATAAATTTTGAATTTCAGAATGTTGTAAGGTTTTGGAATATTCACTTAAGTCATTGATAGCTTTAAAATATAGAAAATTTGCTGATTACTTTTGATTTGGTACTTTCCAAGGGGGAAGTACCATGAGTTTTTCATTGTTGTAAACTTGAAGTACTTTTACTTTCTTTTTTGTTTTTATTTCTTGAGTAATTTTATTTTTTATCCCGATACAACTACATTATAAGATTACTACCTAATTTTTAAAAGCATGTCTTTGTTTATTTAACTTTGAATTTTGTTTTGTTTATTGAATTATGAGTATTGTTTTAACTTCATATGTTTATAGTTTCTTTAATGATCTCAACCATCCAGATCATCAAGTATAATTCCATCCTACCACTGTGTATCTGTAGTATAGATCTGGTGTCATTTCTGGTTATAATTGTTTTTCATCTCCTACCACACTGTTAGATGCAGAATGAAGAAGGGAAGTTTTAATTTCCATTTTTTTCAGATTGAAGAGAGGAAGTACGTTCCATACTTCCACTGTTCGTACAGCAAGCTCTGTTTGTGGGCACTACCTTATTCATACAGCCACAGAAACTTTGGGCTTTGTTATATAATTCAAAATGTTCTGTGTTTGTGAAGGTGACTGACTCAGACCCATACACCTGAAAAGATTAACTGTTTCATAGAGTGCTAGTGCAGACTTCTTTAATAGGCTGTTCTCTCCCATGGGTACTGAGTCCTGGGAGACTGAACTGAGCCTTGCTTCTGCAGTGACCTAAAATGGTTCCCAAAATAAGGATGTAGAGAAATATAAGATCAGTGTTGGCTTAGCTTTGTCCCTATTTTATTTACAGATTTTTCGTGTCTTCCTCAAAGAATGGTTTCAAAAAGCCAGTTGGAGAAAATAAGGAAATTCCCCTGCAGGCTTTTGCAAATGTTTATCTGACATCAGGATGGTCTTTCTTTCTCACTGGGAAGGCAAGGAGGGGGAATGGTCTTTTATGTGAGAGAGCAGTGAGAATGCATGGAGCTCTGCCTAGGGACAGATGATGAGCCAGTCATGAGTTTATGGGTTAGGATTAGAGGGCAGGCCAATGTGTGTGACATTGTGGGTGGGTATCTGCTACAGACCACCTGATCAGGAAGAAGTAGTAGATGAGGCCTTCTTCAGACAACTGGAAGAAGCCTCATGTTCACAGGTGCTCRTACTCATGGGGGACTTTAACCACCTCAATACCTGCTGTAAGGACAACACAGCAGGGCATAAGCAATCCAAGAGGTTTCTGGAATACATTGATGACAGCTTCCTGACGCAAGTGAACGAGGAGCTGACAAGGGGATAGTGCTGTGCTGGACCTCATGCTTACAAACAAGGAAGGACTGGTCAGGAATGTGAAGGTCAGGGGCAGCCTTGGCTGCAGTGACATTAGGTGGTGGAGTTCAGGATGCTGAGAGGAGGGGAAAAAGCAGAAAGCAGGATCACAACCCTGGACTTCACAAGAGCAGACTTTGGTCTCTTCAGGGATCTGCTTGGAAGAATCCCAAGGGAGATGGTCCTGGAGAGAAGAGAGGTGCAGGAGAGGTGGTTGATTTTCAAGGATCACTTCCTCAAGAATGGTCCATCCCAATTAGCAAAAAGTCAAGCAAAGGTGGTAGGAGGCCTGCATGGATGGACGAGGAATTCCTGACAAAGCTGAAACATAAAAAGGAAGCGTACAGGAGGTGGAAGCATGGACAAATGACCTGTGAGGACTACAGAGAAACTCTCTGAGCATGCAGGTATGGGATTAGGAAAGCCAAAACCCACCTGGAGTTGAATCTGGCAAATGACTTGAAGGGCARCAAGACAGGTTTCTACAGGTGTGTCAGCAGCAAAAGGAAGAGCAAGGAAAATGTGAGCCCACTGCTGAATGGGAATGGGGACCTGATCACAAATTACATGGAGAAGGCTGAGGTACTGAATGCCTTTTTCACCTCGGTCTTAGCTGGTAAGACCGTCAGCAGTTCCCAGTCCCTGAAATCAGTGAGAAAGTCCAAGGCAAGATAAACTTACTCTCAGTGGAGGAGAATCAGGCTAGGGAATATATAAACAAACTGGACGTGCACAAGTGCATGGGACCTGATGGGATGCACCCACGTGGGCTGAGGGAGCTGGCCAATGTCATTGCAAGGCCACTCTCAATCACCTCTGAAATGTCATGGCAATCCGGAGAGGTGCCTGAGGCCTGAAAGAAAGCAAATGTCCCTCCAGTCTTCAAAAAGGGCAAGAAGGAGCACCCAGGGCACTACAGGCCAGTCAGCCTCACCTCAATCCCTGGGAAGGAGATGGAACAAATAATCCTGGAAACGATTTCCAAACATACAAAGGACAAAAAGGTGATTAGGAGTAGTCAGCATGGACTTATGAAGGGGAGATCATGTCTGGCCAACCTGATAGCCTTCTACAGGCTGACTTGGGGGATGAGGGGAGAACAACGCTGTAATCTGGACTTTAGTAAGTCTTTTGACACTGTCTTCTATAGCATCCTCATTGACAAACTGATTAAGTACAGACTATGTAAATGGACAGTGAGGTGGACTGAAAACTGATGCAACTGCTGGGCTCAAAGGGCTGTGATCAGTGGCATGAAGTCCAGCTGGAGGCTAGTCACCAGCGATGTGCCCCTGGGGTTGATACTGGGGCCAATACAATTATCATCTTCATTAGTGACCTTGGCAATGGGACAGAGTGCACCCCCAGCAAGTCTGCAGAAGATACAGAACTGGGAGGAGCAGTTGATAGACCAGGTGGTTGTGCTGCCATTCAGAGGGACCTGGACAGGCTGGAGAGATGGGCAGAGAGGAACCTCACGAAGTTCAACAACAGGAAGTACAAAGTCCTTCACCTGGGGAGGAATAACCCCRTGCACCAGTACGGGCTGGGGGCTRACCTGCTGGAAAGCAGCTCTGTGGAGAAGGACCTGGGAGTCCTGGTGGTCATCCAGTTGACCATGAGCCAGCAATGCACCTTCGTAGCAAAGGCAGCCAATGGTATCCTGGGCTGCATTAGGAAGAGCATTGGACTCAAATGTTTTTTCTTCAGAGCTCCAGCTTTATTTCTAATATTATAAATACAGTAACAGATCTTATATCAGCTGGCTTTGTTCCTTGATTAAAAGCTTTTTGCATGGATTCTCTGTTACCTAAGGTTGTCTACTTTGTAGACCATCAATGGTTTTTTTGTCTTTTGTCCTTTTCCCTATAAGCTTCTAGACAGAGATGCTCCAGTCCTGGCAGTCCCATGCTGGTTTGAAAATTTTTGCACACAATAATCATCCTGAGGTAAACATCTGGCATGAAAACTTTCAGCTGTTTGTTAAAAGTTTGCGAAGTTATAAAAATAACAGAAGTGTCATTTTATAATGGGAAACATCATTTATGATAGGAAGAATCAAGCAACTTTGCTATAAGTGTCATTGTCAGCTTTTCCTGGGATGAAGTATAATTTAATTTTTTTTTTTCCTAGATTAAACAGTCTAGGAGAAAACCAATGCAAGTTAAAACTCCTCGTGCCTTGCCAACTATGGAAGCTCATCAAGTGATTAAAGCTAACGCACTGTATTTGCTGTCACTGAGTAGTGCTGCTGAACCCAGTATCCTCTGCTATCACCCTGCAAAAACATTTCAATCTCAACTTCCCAGTGTCAAAGAAGGAATTTCTGAAGACTTTCCCATTAAAATGCCGTGTCTCTATCTACAGACATTAGCAAGGTAATTAAAGGCCATTTAAAGGCAGTAAAATGACATATTTTGCACTAGCACATGGAAGTCACAACTAGTTTCAATACATTAGGTGAACAGTAAATGAATAGTGTTAGATGATTAACTGTATTTGCAAAGGACTTTTGTGTGTGTGTGTTTTAGTAACTTTTAGGCTTAATGCTAACTTAAAATTCTAATTTGATGCAGGCATCATCATGAAAACTTCGTTGGGTACCAGGATGACAACCTCTTCCAGGATGAGATGAGGTACCTGCGCTCAACTTCAGTACCTGCACCGTACATCTCTGTTACTCCTGATGCAAGCCCTAATGTCTTTGAAGAGCCAGAGAGTAACATGAAATCTATGCCCCCAAGGTACTTCCTTGTAATTCTAGGTACTACATACAGATGCTAAAACATTAGCACAACACCAAGTTGAAAAAAAAAAAGGAGGGGAAACGTTGCTGTAGTTAAGTAGGTAAAGTATCAGGTCAGCCCAGATCAATCTGTTGAAACTGCAGGGAAAAAAAGCCAATAAACATATTAAATCATAGCTACAGAAATATCTTCAGTGAATCATGGCAATGTCAGATGTATTTTCAAACACTAACAGTATTACTAAGTTTGCACACCAACTCTGGTTTTCTGATTTAAAACTTGAAGGGACAATGCAGGTGAATTGCTTTCCTGTAGAAATGTCTTGATTTCACAACCTAAATACAAACAAAATGTTTGTTCAGAAACTGATGAATGACTCTTAGCATACCTTAGGAAAACTCATCCTTACTCCAGGCCTGATTACTTCCCTGTAGAGACAAATACAGTTTTTCCAGACTCTCCAAAACTGCAAAACTGAGTAAGTGCTCAGAAAAGCAATGGTCCAAGAACAGTAGCTGTTGCAAGCTCCTTGAAATGTAGCCAATTTTTTTCTGTATTGCCATTCTATAACAAAACTGACTCTAGTGCAGATGAACTGCCCTTTTGAAAGGAAGTAGCTGGCCTCTTCCATTCAGGATTTCATTCTGGAGGGAAGTTTGAGCAGGAAAGAATTCCATTAGCACACCTTACATTTTCAAAGCAAATTTTGCTTGTTCTTTTGGTGGGAAGCTACAAATTTCACTGAAGAAGTGACAGCTTAATGGTATCTAGTACCAAGACTGCTAGATGGATTCTGTTAGGTTAAGCCAATTTCCTATCTAAATGAGTTTACTATAACCTAATTGAAGCAGTTACAGAGTTTTTTGTTTTGCCTAGGGGAGAAAGGCTCTTAGAATATCTTTATAAATAGTCCAGAATCAACTTTGATGCTTGGGTTTTTTGAGATGTCAAACAGCGATTCCTCATATTATAATGAGGACGTAATGAAGCAAAAAATTGCTATTAATCTGTTTTTATTTCAATTTGTTATATTTTACACTAACTGAAAAAAAGAACAGTGTATTGGAATGCTGCAATCTACAATATAGTCTTTTCAGAAATAGAACTTTTCTAACAAAACTCCTTAAGAGTGCATCGTATTGGTATATTCCTTTATTAAAACTGTGGACACCATGGTCTCCTGAGGTCTATAGGGAGAACATAAGCTGGGAGTTCTTCTGCAGACTGTAAGAAGTCTACTGAAGGTAAGGAGTAAAACATGTCAGAGGGGCAGCCATAGCAATTGAAAATGGGCTTTAAGGCTCATGATGTTGGAAACTTT
This sequence comes from Apteryx rowi, assembly GCF_003343035.1. Classification (NCBI taxonomy): domain Eukaryota; kingdom Metazoa; phylum Chordata; class Aves; order Apterygiformes; family Apterygidae; genus Apteryx; species Apteryx rowi. The sequence goes on from NW_020450709.1 coordinate 449,978, forward strand.
TATTCATTACACAAATGTCTAAATTTCAACTGGCTTGCATATTTAAAAATTCACTTCATAGATGTTTTCACACACATTCCCAGAGCAAATTTTGTCTGAAATTTCAGGCATTATCTGAATGTTTGTATTCTCCCTGAAAAATACCTAAATTCATGGCACTTATTGTATACATCATTACATTTGTGTATAAGACATTTGCACGCTTTTTCATCATAAGTAATTCTAATATGTGTTTCTTCCTTCCCATAATTTAACAACTATTGAATACGTAAGACAAACTTTCATACAATAGTAGTATTGTCATTATGAAATGCATGCCTCTCTATTTAATATGTATGTGTAATTTAAGTATTATATTCACTAATGGATCTATAACTTCACTGATTTCTTTGTAGTTTGGAAACCAGTCCAATAACAGATACAGATCTTGCAAAGCGTACGGTCTTTCAAAGATCATATTCGGTTGTTGCATCAGAATATGACAAACAGCACTCAATTTTGCCAGCACGAGTTAAGGCGATCCCCAGGAGGCGAGTCAACAGTGGAGATGCAGGTAAGAGAACAGACATCTGAAGCAGGGAAAAAATATTCAAAGATATGGCATTGGATTTACAGTTCTTAGAAACTGTAGACAAATATAAATTGTTATAAATACATGCAATGGCTTTTATTTCTTTTTGCTATTAAATATTAACTGTTTGTTAATCCACATAGGATTAGCCTAGGAACAACTCAGGAATAACTGCAGTTTTGAAATATGTGATGCATCTTTTGTGCTTGATTTAAAAACTGGAGTAGTACTTTCTTGGTTTTAGTGTCTGCTTACTTTCTCAGTTGAAGCATCACTTTTCCACATTGTTTTTATTATACAATTTGCTTAGAAAAAATGATTATTCTTTTGCTTTTTATTTTTACTATGGCTATAAAATTACATTGCACAAAGAATCTAATGTATGCATATTTTTATGCTTTTAAATAGAAGTGGGGTCCTCTCTCCTGAGACATCCATCTCCTGAACTTTCTCGGTTAATCTCCGCCCACAGCTCTCTTTCCAAAGGAGAGAGAAATTTCCAGTGGCCAGTACTGGCATTTGTAATCCAGCATCATGATCTGGAAGGACTTGAAATAGCAATGAAACAAGCCTTACGGAAATCTGCTTGCCGAGTCTTTGCCATGGAGGTATTAATGTACTAATGGATCTGTCTATAATAAGACATTAGTAACTTCTGTCTCAGATATGTTTTAAAACAGTTTATATATATATATATATATATATAATATATATATATGTATATATAAAAATATAATAAAACCAAAAAAGAATTCTTTTACTGATTTTGAATTCTTACATCAGTAAACCTTATTAAAAATTTCACTTAGTTGTATTATTAACTCTAAAAGTCAGGAATACTAATTTTACCTGTAAACCTTCTCCAGTAGTATATTTGCATTTGTTCTATAGAAAATCTCTGATTAAGGCTGCAAAAATCAATTATTCAAATACTGTTTTCTCCTCAGTACTCAATATATRTTCCGTGTCTTACTTGCAACTTCTTTTTCAAATCTTGGTCTGAAAATTGTTTCTTTAGAATTGTTTTGGTGCAGATAATATCTGGGTAGTTCACAACTTCCACCTGAAATAGGTGAATGCTACCCAAGTTATATAGATAGTGAATGAGACACCAAAAGATCAGTTAAAGGTCAATTACTGCTGAGCTCTAGTAAAGTTTGTATAAAAGTTGTATAACGAGAGCTTTTTCAAATACTTATAACCTGTGAAAATCTATGTGTATTTTCTCAGGTAAAGTAAAGAGCTCATCTCTACGGTAAACACTACCAGTCAAATTTCAGGTCTCAACAGCAATGCACAAAAGGATTACAGTTTTCAAAAGAAGAATGCAGGACTGTTACAGTCTTGAAAACTTTTTTTTCCCCCACTACATTCGTTTTTTGGAAGTGGCTGAATTGTTTAGATTAATTCAGCCAATGGTGGAAATCAAACAAGGAAACCAAACCTCAGCCTACATGGTTGTAAATTAAAAATAATCTTTACTTTGTTAACCAAACTGAGTAATAAGCACTGCTGCCACCTCATCCTRTAATAATTTCTGGAAATACATAATGTCTTTGCTTTTTTCACTCTTAAAGCTTTTTTTTAAAGAACTTATTTTTTGTAATAAGGGCCTTACTTGAAGACCTCTGTGTTATTGTTTGACTTTTCAAATGTGTCTATACATCTCCTTATATAAAGTGTTTAAAAGATAGTTTTACTCCAGCTTTGCTTAGCCAATTCATAACTTTTGGTGTGTGTTTTATTTTAGGCTTTTAACTGGCTTCTTTGTAATGTCATTCAAACAACTTCTCTTCACGATATTTTATGGCATTTTGTGGCTTCCTTGACTCCTGCACCTGTAGAGCCTGAAGAGGAGGAAGATGAAGAAAATAAATCAAATAAAGAAAATGCGGAACAAGTATGTGAGGTTCAACATACTTCTCATAAATACAATATCTTTATTTATTTTGAAATCAATTTAGAAATATTTTAGTATGTCTAAAAAGAAGCCTTAATCCTCTCTTCTGAGAAAAGAAACCTAATTATGGAATGAAAATTTTTAATCTTCAATCATACAGTATGTGCTTGAACCCTTTCAATAGTCATAGTTAAATTTATTTTTCCATCTCAAAATGCCAAATTTTGTGTGCTGTTGAATTCCAGTCTTTAAATACATTATTCTTATGCATATTCAAACAGCTTAAGAAAAAAATGCACAAGCACATTTCCTAATCCAGTAACAAAAAAATTTTACTGTTTGCTTCCTATTTCCCTCACCCAAAAAGAAAAAAGACAGAAAAGAGAAAATATTTTTCAGAGGAGCTTTTTTGTTTTGTATGCTGTGTCTTTCAGCACATTAAAAAAATACATAGTTTTCAAAATTTAGCATGTGAAATGATGCAGTCTAACACAACACTCAAAAGGTGTGATCACACAGTCTCTTCTAGATTTAGCTGTAATTATTGAAAATATTATCCTACCCACCATGAATACCTCAAGAGATCATGCTAGCACTCCTATTAAGTCAATCAGGGTAATTTTTATCACTTCAAATTTAATCCAGCTCTGAAATTAGAAGTTCTGAAATGATTCTTTCAGCATTTCAGCTTCAGTACATTTCTATAGTTGTTTACAAAGTGACTGTAATCTCCTTCTAAATTTTGTGAGATATCAACTTTTGCATGTTACATCAACATGCAGATTTATAATTCTACGTACTTGTTTTTAAGAGCCTCAAGTGCTAGGATATATACATTAAAGCTGATTGTCACTAGCTCAGTCTATTATACCCTTGAGTGCTGTTTCCATGCCAATCTCTGGCAGTCTTCTTCCCTGTAATAACTTCAATTGGCTCATCAAAAACACTGCCAGAGCAGTGGAACTGTTGTGTTCCTGCCAGTCCTTATACTTAGCCTCCAAAATAAGAACGAATAATATCTAAATCAATTTAAAAATGCTGGTTTACATGTAGTTTGGATAATTACTGATTGAAAGGTAAAGGAGATTAGAAAGGAATGGGAAAAATGCTACTTCTCCTCTGGTTGGACTGCTTCTGCTTTTTTGATACAATGAAGGAGGGGCTTACAAAATTCACCTTGAACACTTGACTAGGATGAGTAATTTTATGGCATACAAGAAACTGGCAACAGTTTTCAGCTAGTTGCCAAATACAGCTCAAGTGATGTATATTCAAATCCCATGTCTTCCTTCAGTAGTGTGATCATATGATAAAAATACCTATGATAAATGCATGCACATTATGTAACAAATTTAAGGCAATTATTTGGTACTTTTCCAGCATTAGGATTCATTTGTGTGTGTGAAATATTTAGGCACATTCTTTTAATGCATTGGGGGTGGGTGAGAAATCCAGTGTTGAATTCTGAAAAATTGGGGATGGGAATCAAGAGTGAGAAAAGGTTTAATACATAAGATGTAGATCCAAGGGGTAATGTCCAGTCCAGTTAAAGCAAAAAAAATGCAACACTTCCTAGACTACAGAGGAGGCAGGAGGGAGCAGGATGTTAACTGTCTAGTTAGGATACTCAGGGGAAGGCGAATACCTCGGGTTGGAACTTTTTTGGAATAACTGACTGGACCCAGTCCTGGGCTGCCTGCTGTAGGTCACCCTGCTTGAGCAGGGGAGTTGGACTAGGTGATCTCTAAAGGTCCTTTCCAATCTCAACTGTTCTGTGATTCTGTGACTTTAAATTTATTTTCAAATGGATCCCTTCAAGGAACTGAATATAGTGTATTGGTCCTTTTTCCTGTCCTAAACATCTTAATGATATCCTAAACATCTTAATATTTCAAATTTCCAAATAGTCTTGCTGTCCCACAGGTTGTACAGTACAGAAAATTTGACCCTTATCTCTAAAAACAAAAAATTCTCATCCCAAATATTTTTTTCTAATATGTTTGAAAATTTGTCTTAACCATGAAGGCTAATGAATAGTGTTTTAAACAGAATTTTCATGAAAAAATGGCCTGTATTAACACAGCTGCCACTTTTAATTTTCAGAATGAAGTGACAGGCTGCAATCAGGTGGTATTTTTTGATAGTGATCTCTCTTCCATCATTATCAATAGAACTAATGGTTTTACTGTACTGAGATTTTCCAGTTGTAGTTATAGCAGTACAATTAGAGTGGAAAAATCCYTTTATTGTATAGTCATAGCTGCATAATTATATAATATGTAATATAAGCTTATGTTGATTCAAGAACAAAAATAGARTTAACTTTAGTAAGAGCCCTTTTGGATCTCCAGATTTCTTCATATTAATGTGTAATGATCCAGTCTGGTCATACTCTGGAGAAATGCACTGGCATATTTTCATTCGTCTAGAGGGAAGGGTGGTGGCTGGAAGGTGTGCCAGCTAGAAAGACCACTTTGGAGTACAGACTCCCTCCAGGACACCGTGGCTTTCATCCTTGAGCATCAGCATCAGCTCTCATGAGGAACAATAAGAGATGATGCTCATGATGAAAAAGGGCAGCAGTGATTACCTTTAGTCCCACTGAGAATAATTACAAGTGCAATTACAATGGATGATTTGGGGAGGAAGAAGGAAATCCTATGCTGTCCGCTCTGAAAAACATAATGAAAAATATTGGAAGTGCACAATGAAAAAAAATGGTTTTGAAAGCTGTTTGTGGCACCAGATATCCTTAGTAGTGAGTGAGAGTGAGGAAAGCATGTATGTATGTATGTATTGCTGAAGAGGGATAAACGGTTGCAGAAGAAATAAGGAAGAAAACTGTGTTTGTGTGGGATGAGGAGGTTGGCTTACATGTACCAAAGTGTGGAAATGTAAAAGATGGTGTGTGCTGGGGACTGGGTAGTGTGTTCAAGAGCTATAAAAAGGTACAGGTAGAAGAGGCAGTTTATAAAACAGAGAAAACAGTTTGTATCCTTCATACATAAATTATTCCTCTGCCTTCTAGAACAGAATGTCACCATCAAAAAGTTCCCCCTTTGCTTTCTCTGCTACCCTTCCCCACAACATACCTTGGTGGATCCCATTTTTCTTGGACCTCTGCCACTGCCTTCTCAGCCACTGCCAAATGGAGCTTGGCTCCCACTGCACAGCCTCTCTGATACTGGCACATTATTAGCATTGTTTTCACAGCTCTCATGAAATAAAGCAGCTATAGCCTTAGYTTAATTACTGAGTTTGCTATGGCTCAAAAAAGTTACAGCAGCTGGAATGTGTTAATCTTTCTGGGTTTTTTTTTAAGTGTTCTTTTTGTTATTTAAGTGGTTATAATGTTTCCCATCTTTAAATTGCAAGAAATATCTTGTGGTAAGATAGTTTCCAAAATTCTTCTTTCGTGTTCATGTATTGGTTGTTATTTTAAAAATTTTCAGACAGGGTCTACTTTGAAGTTCACATTCATTATAGGATTACTGCAGTTATTCTCAAAACGAATACTATAAATGTTTTTACTCCTATCTTTTTTGTCTGAAAGTCTGTTAACAAATTCCATTACATCTTAGGAGAAAGACACAAGAGTATGTGAACATCCTCTGTCAGATATAGTTATTGCTGGTGAAGCAGCTCACCCGTTACCCCACACTTTTCATCGTCTACTCCAGACAATCTCTGATCTTATGATGTCTCTTCCCAGTGGTAGTGCATTACAGCAAATGGCCTTAAGGTAAGCACAAGTTAGGAAAATTCTCAAAAGGCTCAGAGTGTCTTAACAGTAGTGATGAATAGACTTTGTATTGTAGATCAGAAGTTCGAAACAACTTAATGTGTCTGTAAAAATGAGCATGTACCTCCTTACACATAGTATAAAAGATTTTGAAGAGTAAAAATGAATTTGATTTTAAATTCTGTAGTGTATCCCCTATTAAAAAAAATATATTACTGCAATATACCATAGTATCTGTGTGTATGTGCATGGTAACTTAATAACATTTGCTTGAAAAATCTGTTATCTGACTCTGTAAGCTGTTTGAAATTTTTTCCTGTATATTTGTCTTAAATACAAATTGAATAATGCTGACTCTATTTGTAGTTAAGGTACAGTTTACTCCTGCCTTCCTCAAAATGACAAAGAAACAATTGCGATCCTGCAAAAATTTGAAGTTAAGGGTTTATAAAAACATTTTGAGAAGCAAAAATGCAATTAATAACTTTGCTGGTAGGGTCTGTCTCTTAAGCAATGTTCAAAATTTCAAAATCCCCTAAATGTTTTTTCAGATGCTGGAGTCTCAAATTCAAACAATCTGATCACCAGTTCTTGCATCAGAGCAATGTTTTTCATCATATCAACAATATTTTATCTAAGTCTGATGATGGAGATAGTGAAGAAAGTTTTAGTATCAGTATACAGTCTGGTTTTGAAGTCATGAATCAGGCAAGTATTATACCTCTATCTCAAAAATAGCGATTAATTGTGAAAAACTTGTCCCTGTAATCAAACTGTTTTAATTAAAATGTTTTTACTTGCAGTGTCATGTTTCCTTGAATGGATCTTACTTACGACTGGAATCTTGTTGATGTTCAGATTTTCATATTTAGCTTTAAAGGTTCAAATGTTGTCCCTTACTCTGAATCTCATTTAAATCTACATTTTAGAGCAGTGTTTGTGTTATGTTAGTCCGTTTTTTAAACAGGTGTTTTGAATGCTGAGTGCTTCCATCTTTTAATTGCTCATGTATTTTTTCTTCTTTTATTCTGAGAAGAACAAATTAATACTCCTGTTGAACATATTCAAAGTGTTTTCTTCCATTTATTAATTCATTTAGGTATTTACTAATATACTTAGTTAATAATATTTCCTTTGGTTATAAGAGCTGAATAAATTTAACCTATGAATGACAAATTTTTTCTTTAATTTAGAGAGCTATCATAACAGCTATCTGCCCGCTTTAAAAAAGTATAGACAATGTATGTATTTGGGCTTAACTTCAGATATTTTAAAGTCTCCCATTTGTTCTCACAGGAATTGTGTATCGTGGTTTGTCTAAAAGACCTAACAAGCATTGTTGACATTAAAACATCAAGCCGGCCTGCCATGATTGGTAGTTTAACAGATGGGTCTACAGAAACGTTCTGGGAGTCAGGAGATGAAGACAAAAACAAAACTAAAAACATCACGATTAACTGCGTAAAAGGAATCAATGCTCGTTATGTGTGTGTTCACGTAGACAACTCCAGAGATCTTGGGGTAAGAGGAAAATTAAATGTCTCTTATTGAAACTGCATAGTCAAAGTTGTGTATATTCCTCAATCAAAAACTACCATTTTCTTTGCCCAGATCCATTTGGAATTCTAATTCAGAAGCTCACATTTCAAAAATAAAGTTTCTAATTCCTCTGGTTTTCAAGGCTGTATCTACTATGAATAGACTGATTCAACTAAATTTACAGTTTACATGAACTGGGAAACATGGGACTGGTAAACTTAATTCTCAGTGGCATGTTCAATTTCAGAGGTGCTTTTAAGACTAAATTATTTCATCGGTTGCTTTTCTTGCTCATGATTTCTGTAGAAGCATTCAAATGAAGAGTTCTTTTATAATATACCAAACTATTTTCCAGACTTCTGACTATTGCAAAGTGCAACTGTCCACTTTGTCCAACCTCAAAATTTCTTTTTCCCTCAACTTCTCTTGTGCACGGTAGTAATACTCTGTAAAACATAGAGCTGTTAAATGTAGGGGAGATTATAACGTGCTTAGTTTAATTTAACTAACTTGAGGTATCATAATAATGCCAGCAGGCCATAGTGGGATATCCCGGAATTATATCATCTTGCCAGAAGGAAAAGACCTTTTCACTTATTACATTACCTTTACTGATAGATCTATACAGTAATGTTGCAAATATACCTTTATTTCAACTACAGCTTTTAATACAAAGAGAAGAATATATATTTTTATTTTTTGGAGAGTTACACTTTGGAATTCTTTGTTGTCCTTGGTATTGATCACTTAAATTTATTTTCTTAATAATACAGTTTGTCTCTCTTTTATGTATGCACTCTCTTAATATGGAAGAAATCACCAAAATGATCCTCATCTGCACAGTTAAAGTATTTCTTTCTTGTTTCGTTTGTCTGTTGCAGAACAAAGTGACTTCGATGACTTTCCTAACTGGCAAGGCAGTAGAAGATCTCTGCAGAATAAAGCAGGTAAACCATTTTAACAGTTGACAGGTGTAAAAATTGCAGTCATTTTTTGGCTGCATTTAGCATGGTTTTTTTGAGCAAATAGTTTCTGTTTATTATGATAAACATCAAAATGCTTTGCATCGTAATATCCATGGAAAATACTGTTTTATTAGTGACAGAATTCAGTCATTACACATACCAAATATCAGTCAAGCTTTTACCCTTTTACTGAAGCAGTATAGGGTCATTTAAAATGTTCCTTAGATTTTTCTTTACTAGAGCTGAAAGAATAAGGCATTGCATGGCAAATTTTCTGAACAGACTATTTAAGTTGTGTTTTACAAGTCCAGTAGACCATCTGGTTTCTTTTAGGGGTGTTCTTTCACATAATATGCCCAAAACAATTGCATAGAGTGGTATTAAGTATTTTTAGATACTCAGATGTGCAACTCATCAGTGTTGCACTGTCATTTCCTTTTTATCTACCTCTTCAGTTTCCTTTAGAGAAATGCAGCTTAAGAGTCAGCAGAAGTTCAACACTATATGGAGGAGACAATAAAAAATTTGCCTTCAGCCTGAGGTTTTTCAGGATAGATTTTCTAATGCGTATTTATAATACACATTTTTCCTTGCCATTTTTAGTTCTCAGCTTCAGGTAGCTAAAGACTTTTGTCCAGAGGCTTGCATTCATAATGGAATTCAGTCTTGAGTGTTCTGTTCCTAAATCAAATGATAGATATATGTCTTTTTTAAACCCAAAACAATGTTTCATACTTTGAAATCAATATGTCCCATCAAAGATATTAAGGTTTCAAATGGTCAGTTGCCATTTTGGGCTCAGAACTTTATCATTTGGCTTATTGACAGCCAATGGTAAAGTCTTTCAAGAGGAAACATTGTCTTTAGGTGACTCGCAGCTTTTCCACTTTATTGTGATAGCATCTGATAATGCAAAAATTCTCTATAGTGAAAATTACAGGGAGGTGGTTTGCTTTTCCTCTGCCTTCTGTGTCCTCAAAGGACATAAATGCAGCTCCAAAAAGCATTACAAACCAGACAAAAGTAAACTTTGGCACAGTGGATTCGTGCTAAACAATGAAGTGTGTATGTATATATATGTAGACAGATCTAAAATGTATGAGTATATGTATCTGTGGATATATATAGATAGATATTTACACACATACACYCAATCTCTTGGAGAATCACAGCAACTGTAGTGTAAGTAGCATTTTTCTGGGTGTGTGAGTAGACTTGGTATGTCTGCCTATCCCATTAAATAAATAAAGGCCAAGGCAGAGCTCAGACACTTGACTCCTGGTCATTCGTACAGTTTAACTGCTAGTTCACTCCCTGGCTTTGTTTRTGTCTTCTCAAACACAAGGCTTAGGCATTTTCCATGGGTGGTTCACTCCCAGAAGATAGGTAGGACTTCCCTGAGCTTTGCTTCCTCCTTGCTTACACAGTYGTCCTACACTTTTCCAACAGGATTTTTGTCTTCAAACACACTCGCACGCTACACCCTAACTCATGCATCATATACCTTCTGTTTCGTGATATTAAAAAAGTAAAAAACAGTCTTGTCCGCAAGCAGTACAGTTCAGTGCAGACACTGAGAATTACGGTAAAAATGAGAGAAGAACAAATAATAGCTTTATTATCAATAGTGTTTGGGCCCCRCAAGAAGCGAGAGAGAACACAGGACCAATTGTAATTTAGGCCCACACAAGTTGCTTTGAGCAGCAGCATGAGGCATTGTGCCGTCACTTTTTATTTTTCAGTATTGACCTTGCAGTTTTGATCCTATTAACATTAATTTCATTTTTTTTTCATTCATATTGATTGTAAAATAAACATAAATATAATTTGATGCAGTTCATGTCTTTTTTACAATTATTAAGTCCTGCCTTTCTTAAAAAGGAGATCAGACATTTACTTCCATAAAGTTAAGATTCTTTTACAGGGTGTATGTGCATAGGGTGGTATAATTCAAGTAGTGATAACTGTGTGTTATGTTTGAGGTAAATTATGTGTTTTTTTAATATGTATTAGTGAGCAAACATCAATTCAAAATGGTTTGTGAATATGTAACCTGTGCATTAGACAATAAAAGGGATTGTTAGCCCACTATTTTTAATAGGCTTTAGAAATGAACAAAAAATAAAAGGCTATATGTCTTTTTATTTAAATCTAAGGATCCTTATCTTAATTCATGAAGTTTAGTACTTTTAGAATTAAACATGTTAGTAGTCTTACTGTTCAGAATGACAATTTTATAGCAAATGGTATATTGGTCCACAGGTATATAGTGGGTTTGTTTTGGATGTAGGTGAATTAATTTTTTGATATTGTGTTGTCAGTTCGCATCTTTATATTCCTGTTTAATAGGTAGACTTGGATTCAAGACATATTGGCTGGGTAACAAGTGAACTTCCTGGAGGTGATAATCACATCATCAAAATTGAATTGAAGGGTCCAGAGAACACATTAAGAGTTCGACAAGTGAAAATTCTTGGATGGAAAGATGGTGAAAGCATTAAAATAGCAGGCCAGATTTCTGCAAGTGTAGCTCAGCAAAGAAACTGTGAATCTGAGACACTGCGAGTATTCAGACTTATTACATCCCAGGTGTGATTTTGCCACTGTATTATACAGTGAAAAGTTAAAGTTACTATTAATATAATTAAATGAAAGTTACTATAATTTTTTAACTTCTGATGCTTTATATTTTGATGCAAAATGTCATGTCTCCATGAGTTTCTCTGAGCTAATCGTCCCTATCTTCCTTCCAGGTATTTGGAAAACTCATCTCTGGAGATGCTGAGCCAACCCCAGAACAAGAAGAAAAAGCACTGTTGTCTTCCCCAGAAGGAGAAGAAAAAGTACACAATGTATTTATTTGTATTCTATCAGTATTACTTTGCTGCAAAAATTATTCAGGATAATTTTCAGCATTTGTCCTATGTCTTTAAGCTACATAATTTTCAGATCAAAACAGTAGTAAAATGTCACCATTCCAATGTCACCATTACATATTATTAAAAAATTGTCATTGATAATTTTCATTAGCAGATTTGAATTGGGCCATATGCATTTAGTGGAAACATTGTAGCAATGGTAGTGCAAATTATGTCAACAATTACAGAAGAACTTAACTGCAATAATGATCAATCCAGAAGTCCCTCTTTCCCAGAATCTTGTCTCTCAAGAGAGGCTAGTGGCTCTGCTGATGTTTGGGAAAAATGTGTAAGAAACAGCACCAGTATCCTTTCCCTAGTGTACTCTCCTGTCTTTCAGTAAGCAGTAGTTTARGAAGTGTTCCTGAACCAGTGGCTGTATGTTGACCATCATGTTTAATAGCCAAAATTGAATGGTCCTCAAAGAACATAATTTATTTTTTCAGTTCATTTATGCTTTTGCCTTACCTAGTACCTTGTGGCAATAATTTCTGTGATTTAATTATTCATTTTGGAAGAGTGTGTTTTTGTCATTTTACACCTCCTGTGTGATAATTTAATTATGTTTCCTGGTTCTTATATTATATTTTTCCTGTACTTACCTTTGCCACTTACTTTTCATATGGCCTTTATTTTTCATTTCAAGATGTCATTTTTTGTAGAGGGCTCTTAAGACCTCTGTAAGGTCCTCCCCTTCAGTGATGTCTTCTTCAAGCTCAGCCTTAGTCTCTTCAGTTTCTGTTCATATAAAAGTCATGCCACTCACCTAATCTATCTTGTCACATTTTCTTCTGCACCTTTTTTAGCTCTCTGATGAGTTTTTAGAAATGGGATGACCAAAATGACGTTACTCTCTGATTTGTTTGTTCTGCCATCTGATTTGTTTGTTCTGCAATCTTCATTTCTTTGTATTTACTGGTTTTGAATGTCATCTTGATGGCCAGTTATTCAGAACTGTGAGGACCTTCTGCAAGCCTTCTCATTCCTGTTTTTCAGTATATACATTTCATAATAAGCAGTCTACCATRTTTAGAAGAATAAAATCTCCAAACATTTTTTCTTTATGTACTGAAAAATATTTTTATAATAGCTGTTAGTGATCATCTTAACAGGATTGACTTAACGTTTTCATTCTGCCTGAAGTATAAAGTCACTTTGTTTTGCATTACTACTTTGAAACTTAGCATGCAGATAATTCTGAATTTGAGAAACTACCCATTATTCCCTTGGAAACTTGTCTTGGCTAAAATCAGTTGCTGAATATAATTTTTTGCATTCTCTAGTGAGGATAGTAGAGTGATGTTTTACAAATTAAGGCATCCAAATCATCCCTCTGTAAACAATATGCTTTCTGGTATATTGTGCCAGAATATTCTACATAGCTCATCCCTTTAGTAGGATACAATTGAAAAATAAAAAGCCTCTTTACCATCATCTAATCAAAATGGATTTTTGTGTACAGAAAGTTTTATTGAGTCAAAATTTTAAAAAGCTTACCTATCTGTCATTCAGTTGTCATTCAYTTATCTTACACCTCTAAAACAAAAGTGTACAAATTAGGAATTTCAGCCACTGCTATCATAGAAAGCTCACACTGTCTGCCTTGAGCCCTCTTTTGATTTCTAATACAACAAAAATGTCTTGGAAAGATTAAATCTGTTATGACCCAGGGAATTCCTATGTGATCTTTAAAATAGAAATTTGACACTATTGCTACATGTTTCTTAGTCTCATATCTTCTCAACAGCTGCTGCCAGACAATAATGGCAAAAATAAACAAAAAAACTTTGGATAACTTCTAACAGTCACTGTAAATTCCTGACAGCGTTTTTTTGCCTTTTTCACAGCACATAGAATTTTTAAAAATGTTTACACTTACTGTGTTTCTCAATTTTGAGAACCATTTAAATATATAAACTGGAAAGTATATTTTATACACTGCTTTATAAAGACTTCAGTCAGTAAGTGTATTCAGCTGCACAGAGAAGCTGTATCTTGGGTAACTATACTGCATTTGTTATGCTTTATTATTTTTTCTCATCCTCCAACTTCATGTCTTATAAAACAGGAAGAAAAGAAATGCATCTAAGATGTATTATTAACCATAATTATATTGATCTTGCTAATATATCTTTTTTCTATGTCACCAAAAGCTGCAGACTTTTAGAACAAAGTTTGTTGATATTTCATATTAATTGCTACAGCAATTAGGAAATGTTCTTGAAACTTGTGATATAACATTGACTATCCTTTTTATAAAGGCAACGTCAGATGCAGACCTGAAAGAGCACATGGTAGGGATCATATTCAGCCGGAGCAAACTGACAAATTTACAGAAGCAGGTTTGTTCATTCTTAAATGCTTTGATGCTTAAATTTTTTGTGTATTGTAATAAGTATGCTCTTTTTCAGTAAATATAAAACCTTTTATTTGACATTTTCAGTTRGAATTTCTGTTGTTCTCTATCATCAAAGTTTGGTTTATGTTTTAAATTATGTATGTGGGTGGGTTTATGTGAAAAATCTGATGAAACTGATACTGAAAAAAAAATCCATTTTAATAGGATAAAAAATGTTCTGTTAGCCTCAATTCAAAATGATATAGAACTGAGTTGTAAATGGTACTCATTCGTGTTTGCTGATAATAGTCCCCTGACAATAGACCAGGAGAGATTCAGTTACAGAATTTAGATTCTTTCTTCAAACACCTTTTCTCCCCATTTCTGCCATTAAAGTATTTAGGTTTGATACAGTACAGGACTAAAAAGGGAATCAGTATATTATTAAATAATTCCTTTCTGCATAGTCAGTAACAGCTTGGATTTGTTGTTTTAATTACTTATCTTTGTCTTTCTCAATAAAAAGTGGTAGTTACAAAGTACGTTTTTGATTTTTTAAATATTTTTTAATATATCAAATAGAGCATCCTTTTATGTTATTTTTATAACACCTATCAGGAGACAAACAAAGATTTTCATGACAATACAAGAGGAATTAGATTCCCTTTGAATTTTAGTAGATTCTACATCATGTCTTATTCCTCTAACTTTTCTTGACACACATCTGTACAARCTTTAAAATCTTTTAAATATCCTTTTTAACATGCTTGATATGAAAACATGCTTTCTAAAATCTCTTGAACTTCCTAACTAGTAGACTCTACAAGAGACTGTAAGTAGTTCTAATGAGTACTTTTCTTTTGACTGCGTTGACTAGATGTACTTCTTTCTGTTCTTTTTTATTTTTATCGGAATCTTAYGTAAAAAGCAAATTAAAAGGCAGGTACTTAAAAAAGATTTAATTCAATGAAAGTTTTCAGAATGAAGATGAGGAAATTCAGTGTTAAATCTAAATATTCTAAATTTGAATTTATGTAGAAAAGTAATTTAAGTACAGACCAAATTTCATAGGCCTTCTGGTTTTGTCACAGTCATGAGAATATTTAAAATGCAATCTTTTTCACTTTCTAAAAGTTTTAACGTGTTACTGTGTATTTGGATTCTGTTTGGATAGGTGTGTGCTCACATAGTTCAGGCCATCCGAATGGAAGCAACGCGTGTGCGTGAGGAATGGGAGCACGCCATCTCCAGCAAAGAGAACGCCAACTCGCAGCCGAACGACGAAGATGCTTCTTCTGACGCTTACTGCTTTGAGCTGCTGTCAATGGTGCTGGCACTGAGCGGTTCCAACGTGGGCCGGCAGTACCTGGCTCAGCAGCTGACCCTGCTCCAGGATCTCTTCTCCTTACTACATACGGCTTCTCCCAGGGTGCAGAGACAGGTGAGAGCTAGCTGTTCCTCTCCTATCTTGGTATTCCTAGGAAAAAGTCTTTAAAATCATATAATTGTGTTCTCGATAGTATACTATGTACCTGAAATTATCTTTTGTGAAATGTAGTTTCAGGTTGTCACTTCAAAAATGTTATCACAATCAATTACAGACTGTTCCAAGTTGGGAAGAATTGTAAATAAAGCAGTTTATTTTGGTATTGCAGTCATGAGTAGAGGCCAAATAGAAAGTTATGAGCATCTGAAACATTATTTGTCATAGACTCTATCTTACTCCTTTAAATATCAGAGCTGTTACTTCCCCATTTCTCAAATGTGTGAAGTTTGAAAGCTGGTTTATTTATTTATTACAAATAATTCGGTAGAAAAAGCTGTTCAGTTTTCAGGTGTGGAAGGAGTTAGCGAGGTGATTGCTCATTTTTTAGTACGATCTTGTGCCAGTTCACTATGGGGAAGGCGCCCAAGAGAGCTACGCAGTTATTACCCTTTAGATAAGTGCAGCATATGCTTCAAATGTAAATATCTGTATGCTTTGAGGAGGCCGTCATTAATTCTTACCCTTTTAATGTTTCTGCACTTCCTTCATGTCTGGCCTCAAGGTGCAGTAGCAGCTAAAGTTATGGGATAATTAATGATTGTCCTGCCAAAACATCAAAACTAGAAGCAATATACTGTTGGAAACACTAGGAGAAAAATAGATCCTGATGTCTTTGCAGTTTTTTACCTTTTTTTGCTCATCAGCATATCTCAAATTTCAACCTATTACATTTAAGAGAAAAAACAACCTGTTAAAGTTTAGCCCTTTCAGTGTAAACAAATATGTGCTGCTTTTAGATCGATGTCATAAAAATTATTCCGCCAGAATTAGAACTATTACTTTATTCTGAGATGCAAAATTACTAGTTATTTAGCTTCTAGTATTAAATAATTGCATTTTTTAAATTTTTCCTTTTTTAAATTAAGTTTTAAAATAAAAAAATGGATTAATTGCAAAACTAGGTGGCACAACTTGCATTTAGGGAACAGAAGAATTAAGACTCCTGAAGAGTCTTAATAGCTTGGTCATAAAATTAATACTATTTACTTGATATGTAAATACATTAAACCATACATTTAACTAGAACTAGGTTGTGTTCATTACAGGCAAATTGAATATTACCATATTGCCTTTTTATTGTTTTCCTTGTTTTTATTTAAACCATATATTTTAATGCAGCAATTGGAGATTTTAAATAGTAATTTGCAGCAGAGCCTTCACTGGTTTAGAGTAGACCTTGAGAGAGCAGAGCAGGGTTGAAATGTCTGTCAAGTGGACAGGACCCAAAAATTCAGAGTTGAGTATTTCGTCTTATACATACATAAGGCCCACATAGCCTGTGCTGTTTAGATCAGAGGCTTTTGATTAGCAGTGTGCATTTTTCATCTGCCACGTGTCCTAAAAATCTTTATATCTTACACTCAGGATATGAGTAGTGTGGATGCTTCCTTTCTACTGGCAGTGCCCCCAGGCAGAGCTTTAATGTCCATGTTCACTTCTGAACTTGAATGTTTTCTGTGTATGTGTGTATTTCTATGCACATAATATCACATACATATAGATATATTTAAATTATTCCCTTTAGTACAGTTATGCAGTAGCTGGCTGTTACTAGTTGGTATGCCTTCTCTGTGTGGATTTTTGGTTACTTTTTCAGGAGTTTTCATATCCATGCTTTCTACATTTCTTTTCCAATTTTCTGGACTATTAGAAAGTCTTGTCTCAAGCTGTCTTCCCCTCTTGGCATTTCTGATTCATTGTAGATATGCAAAATGCTGGGGGTTTTCTTAAAATGTAAACACTTTTTCAAAAGAACATTGAAGGCTTGAAAAATCAGATATAAAATGTTCCCCTTAAACTTCCATACATCTTGCTTTGGACCAAACCTTGCTTGGCATGTCCAATTCTATCCCCATTCCACCAGTTGGTGAGGTTGAAGTGTATCCTTTCAAGATGGCTCCTGTTAGTTCCACAGCAATGGACACCAATTTTCTTTTCAAAAAAAACAGTTAAAATGTCTCAAGGAAAGCTAAGGGAGAGGGAGAAGAGTATCATGCTTCTCATTCTTTAGAGGCAGGTATTTTCTATTTTAAAAAGTCCTAAAGTGGTCTTTCACTGTTCTGCCATGGATTTTCCATCATCTAAAGATTACATGCAAAGTGAGTATGTCTGTAATGTGCAAACAAATCAAAGTTGTCCAAACATCTGTGTGACTGCTATTATAAGGACAGTACCAAGCATATTTTTATTACTATATTAAAGTCAAGTGTTGCTCAAGTGAGATTGGTCCTGAAATGTTAGGCCTTATCTCAGTATATTAATAGCAAATAAACTAGAACTGAGTATATATTGCACTTCAAAGCAAGATAGAAACTTCTTACAGGTATGATTTAAATTTAGAAAGTAGCTTCATTCCTTCTCACAGAAATAGTCTATGAAGAAGGAAAAGGATTTTATTTGATTTTGCTTGAAAATTCCAGCTGTCCTGCTAAGAGTTTTGGTGTTTTGATTCTTTTTCTAGGTAACATCATTACTAAGACGTGTTTTGCCTGAGGTAACCCCTAGTCGCCTGGCCAGTATCATAGGCGTGAAGTCCCTTCCACCAGCAGATATAAGTGATATCATTCACTCAACAGAAAAAGGAGATTGGAATAAACTGGGTATCTTGGACATGTTTTTGGGATGCATTGCCAAAGCTCTCACTGTACAGCTAAAAGCCAAAGGAACTACTATCACTGGGACAGCTGGCACTACCGCAGGCAAAGGAGTTACTACAGTCACACTTCCAATGATTTTCAATTCCAGGTTTGTTAAAAAAGATTATATTAAGCTAAAGGCGTAAAAGAAACACGTGTCAGTTATATTCTTTGTCTTTTATAGTCTTTGTTTTATAAACTGTAAAATTTACGTAACACTTTTTTGACAGTATGAGTCAGCAGTTATTACAGTGTTTGATACAAACTACTGTATGCTGAATGTGTGCTATATTTGTGGTAGATTTTGACAAATAGTAACTAAATATTTGTGTTTATTTCATGTACTATAATATATCCTTTTGTAGCTATATTCGGCGAGGTGAAAGCCACTGGTGGATGAAGGGTTCAACACCTACACAGATTTCAGAGATCATTATCAAACTGATTAAAGACATGGCAGCAGTAAGTTTCTGTCTTCTGAATGTGTGGGKGATATTCAAATACTTCTGTTAACAAAGAATACGTTTTTTTCATTAATCTCTATTACAGTCAGTACTGGGTTGAGCTGTTAAAGGTGAGTGAGCATCCAGAAGAAAAAAGGTCTAATCTTTTGGGTAGAGTCCAGGCCTAGGAGCAGTAGTAATTGAGTTCTGTTTCTGACTCTGCTAAATATTTATCCAGTATTCAAATAAGTTTTTGGATGAGTCACTGGAACCAAAAATTCGGTGTTGTTTTCTACATTATTAACTTAGAAGCCTGATTTTTAGAGTCTTGAGCACTCAGAACTCCAACTAAAAAAAAGTGTCTGTGAAGTAAGATAAAAGTGTTTTTTTGACAAAATTATATGGAGTTTTTATATGTGGAATTTCTTGTTAAGATTAGCTTCTTTCAGTCTTACTGAAATCTACATTTATAGTTGTTTATTAGTTTCATCATCTGGGCTAAAATTTTCCATGGGTGTATCTGCTTCAGACAAGTTTTTCTGGCAGAAGAATTTGATGAAAAATGATTCCACTATTTCCCCCAAATAATATCAGGGAAAAAATAGGCTTTGTGTATGTTTATTAGGAGAAGAGGGAAAGTAGTTTGGTGGGGTTTTGTACTTTTTAATTCTACACCTATTTCAGTCAAATGATMTAAATCACCCAGTTTTTCCTCTCTGATTACCCTTTGAAAGCTCTGTTTCAGCATGTTCAGCAGATACACGTTCAAATTTGAAGCTGTATTTTCTAAAGCATTCACTATATTTAAATTAAAGAGATCYCTTCCCAAAGTTGCTGAGCCAGAGTGGGAATTCCCTGCAATTGCTACTCTTGATTGTGACCACAAGATTTCAGAATCTCACAATTCATCTTTAGTTAACAGTTATTATTAAAGTATGTCTCATCCCTCAGCCATGCTGGTCCATGGATAAGATGATGACTTATTCTTACCTTCAGTTGCTCCACTGGCTGGAGTGGAAAGGTCTGTTGTTGCTACCACTGTGACTCCACGTGATAGATTATTTTTCTCTTTGCTTTTTCAACATTCTAGGAAATTGCAAATTGAAAAATAGGACTGAAAACATGGCATCTGCAAAGATAAGTACTCAGAAGACAGTAAATGCCAGGATTAACGTGGTGACCCTTATACATATATGCCCATATGTTTTCCTTAGGCTGCCCACTTCATTCAGTTTACAGGATGCACCGTACATTAGGAAAGAACTG
This sequence comes from Apteryx rowi, assembly GCF_003343035.1. Taxonomy (NCBI): domain Eukaryota; kingdom Metazoa; phylum Chordata; class Aves; order Apterygiformes; family Apterygidae; genus Apteryx; species Apteryx rowi. The sequence continues at coordinate 469,842 of NW_020450709.1, forward strand.
AGCGGGGTTAACTTCTTCAGGACTATTTTTTTTAAGGGGTGTTGCCAGTGTAGTCAGTGTCTCCCACATATCTAAGAGTTTTGCTATAGTGCCTAGCTGTTGGATATGTCAGTGTGGGTCTTCAATTCTTTTGTTTAAGCCATTCTACTTGGAATAAATATATAGTTATTTATAGGAATTTGAGGGTGAATTTCAGCAGGTCTGTCTGATTTGAAAATACCTGATTTGCCAAGGTCATCCCTTACTTTTTCTGTTCTAACCTGAGATCCTAACCTAACTGTGCTTGTAGCAGCTAATTACAATGTTAGTTCTTCTTAATATTTTAAAGGGAACACTGTAATAAATTGAGTTTTAGACATTTATATATAGTTTCCTCTTTAACAGGGTCACCTGTCAGAAGCTTGGTCCCGTGTAACAAAGAATGCTATTGCTGAAACCATCATAGCTCTGACCAAAATGGAAGAAGAATACAGATCGCCAGTGAGATGCATCGCAACAACTAGAGTAAGAACTTTACTAGGTTTTACACTAGTTAATTGCAAAGATGCAGAAAGAGCAAATTATTTATTTACCTTAGTTTTTTCTCTTTCTCTTTTTCTCTCTTTCATTACATTTTCTGGAAACTGGGACTGACTTAACCTCAACAGGTTGCTTTTAAATTATGACATTCCTACCACTGTAGGGGGTACAGATTTTGGCTTGTCAAACATATAATTACACTTAATAATTATGTGTAAAAGAAGAAGTTTGCAATGGTTATAAGCATTTGATACTCATTATTTTTTCCGTCTTAAAAGGCTGTGTCAACTGTCTGTTTTATCTCCTTACTCATGTGTTCTCTGCTATTTGGAAGACACCATCTCAGAAGAGTACCAACTACAGCTGTCACTGTGTTAGTTTAGTCAGGACCTAAAGTATCCCTGAACATCATGCTAGCTCTCCTGGTGACTGAGCTTTATTAGTTTTATCATGGAGTTGCCTTTTTTTTTTTTTTGGCAGTCCAGTAGAGTTTTTCAGCCTCTGATCTGCCATTGCAAAATGCAATTGTTGAGTACATTTCAGCCTGGTTTGTAGGCCTACTGACAAGAATTTAGTTAGCCTCATGTAGGGAATCTCCTTAGGCTTTCGCTGTAGTCAGTGGAGAGAGGGAAGCTTCCTCTGAAGGCTATTTAGTTCAGAGCTCTTTTCCAGACAATCTCAGATGTCTTGTGCAGTCAGGAGAGAACATAGGGAACCCAGTCTCACTGGGCTAAAGCTACTTTTTGGGACTGTTTCCTTCGTTGTCGTCGTCTTCTTCTCGCAAAGCCTRCAAGGTTTGGGAATGACATGCAAGTGTTAATGATTTCCTGTATTTGCCATATTTCTCTRTAATATGGTATGGTTGATACTGCTTTACTGTTTCTCCTTTGTATGATAACTAGCATGTTTATGACCATAAAGTGACATACTTGCARGAAGAAAGGTAGCCCCCAAAAATGCTGTTCTTATCTGCCAAAGTTTATATTTTTAGTATTTGGGKTTTTTTATTTAGTATGTCTAAAACATTTAATTCTACCTTCCCTTTCAATAGCTGTGGTTGGCCCTAGCATCCCTCTGTGTGCTTGATCAGGATCATGTTGATAGACTGTCCTCAGGAAGATGGATGGGAAAAGATGGACAGCAGAAACAGATGGTGAGACTGAAATTCATATCCTTTTTATCTATTTTAATTTACTCAGTGGTCAAAGAATTTAGAACAAGCAATAAGGAAAAGTTGACTTGGCCTAACTTTATTATTCCCTTTTGTCCCTCATGGGAATGGCACATACATGTTTGAAATACCTGTGTTCTACACACACACACAGCTCAGAAAATGAAAATCCCAACTTAAAACAATAATAGGGTAGCGATTCCACTGGTATCCCAAATGGAGCATGGCCTTTCTAACACCCATAGGATGTATTTTGAGCATAGATTGACTGGTTAATACAATACCCTCTATCAGAGCTTCTTCCTTTCTGTCTGGATCCCTATGACATAATAATGTTATTCATCTGTACTGTAATCTTAAGATTCAATTCTTTTGTGGTCTGCAAGAGCTTTCCTTTCTCCATGATTTAGCTTCCTCTTCCAGACCTGGGTGAGAGAGTGATTACCCTGAAGAGAAAGAAGGACTTTCTAACTGAATAAACAAGCTGAATATAGTAAACATACAACATTCACCTAGAGGATTTGTGATTTAATCTGAAATATGATGGATGGATAGATGGAGTTGCTGTCCACATTTTTCAGTATCATGAAGCTTTTTTTTTTTTTTAACGTGAATCAGGAAAGAGCAAAATAATGAAGTTGGTCTCTCTATAGCTTGGGTTAGGTAGATCCCTGGGGAAGGCAAAGGAAGATTGTGCCTTCCTGCTGGCAACTGAGTTTGCTTAGAAAGAAGACACCTCTGAAGCAATTTAATGCAAACAGAAAGAGAATATAGGAGACATAGCTAGAGAGAGCTGCAGCAAGAGCAAAGACTAAAACTTTGCTGAGTGAAGGAAGCAGACCCAAAGGTCTCTGAGGTGATTAAAAAAAAGGAGACTTCTTCTAGAAAGTCAAAGGACTTCTGTAGAGCTTGTTGCAAATCAGCTACAGAAAGTTGCTCAACTAAGAGAAAACCTGAAGCCTGGAACAGTCTCTGCCAGACTCTGAGCACAGAAAGATTTATTTTTTATCTTTAAATTCTGGCTTCCCAGCAGTTCTGAGTTTTTTACCTAAAAGGTCAACTTTGTTTCAATGTATCATTTAATGAAACAGCTTTAGAAATTGAAAGCCTGGTTGGTGTTTTTAGCTGTGCTCACTTTAAAAACTCATAGATCCACCTCAAAACTGAATGAATYGAGATCTCTCCTAGTGGTAGTGAAGAAGGGCTCAAAAATCCCAATGTGGTAACACCTGTCAGGCCTTCTATGGAGAGGTTGAAACAGCAACTCCAGTAAATTAAATAAGGACCCTGTAGGCTTTATGCTGATTTAATTCAGATGGAATGAACCCCATTTTAGGATAGGTCTGTGCTAGGGATTTTTGTTAACTACTTAAATAACTGAACTAGAAATGTGGTTTCCATAGTAAAAAAGACTTTATGAAACCAGAATGAACCCATTTCATCTGTCCTTGTTTCCCCAGAAAGAGTGCTCCATTGCCTTAGGCTGCCTGTATCCTTCCACAGAGCCAAGCAGTAGGGGATTAGAGAGCTGTAATAGAGGTCTAGTTTGTAGGCAAGAAGGAAGAAGACAGAAATCTGGGCTTGTAACCTGGATGAGTGGAAACCTCAGAGGAGCAGCCAAGGTGTAGGCAAGCAGGGATGTGAGCTGCTGAACCCAGTCTGAAATCCCCCAATCCTATTGCATAGCAGGGTATTCAAATTTTGAGGTGATTTGTGTGTTTCCCCTACTGGGAATGCTGTTGAAAGGGTTCTGATCTAAGTTGCGTGAACAATATCATGGAAACCACATGTTTTGGGAGCACAATGGAAAGTCATTCTTAGAAATATGCATAATCGAAGACAGTCATTGAACTCCTATTTGTACAGGTATTTTTAATTGAAAAACCTAGGGGTCTGTGTTGAATTAAAAATATCTCATATCAATAGAATAAGTAAATTTTATGGTGGATTTTGAAGTTTGCTMTCTGCATTATGGATGACCTACAGCTTTGATTAGGTGCTTGAACAGAGTAAATATATTGTATTACAGTAATTAAGGATAAATGCCTTGTGTGTTGATTTATCTCAGTATTCATATCTCTGAACTTCTCTGTTAAGATACCTGTAACCCATGGTAGCACATAAATCTTTCTGAGTAACTCAAGCTACTTGAAAATGATTTCTCAAATATGTTGTTGAAGAAAAGTTTTTGTTGCATCATGCAAAATCAGAAGAACTGATGTAGTGCTGTGGGGCTTTTTGGGTCCAGGAATAATTGTTTAGATACTGATTATTCTAAAGATGCAATTAGTAGTCTAAGCAAACTCTTTATTGCTCCTTATTGATTTTCTTGCATCATTTTTTGGAGAGAATAAAGACAGAGATGTTGAAAGGAAATAAGAGATTTAATARAGAGAGAATTATTTCATTATATTTCTTCATTTTTTCCAGCCAATGTGTGATAACCATGATGATGGTGAAACTGCTGCAATTATTTTATGTAATGCCTGTGGGAATTTGTGTACAGATTGTGACCGATTCCTTCATCTCCATCGACGAACGAAAACTCATCAGAGACAGGTAGAGTATATATGACATCATGTTGTAGGTATTTCATACATTGTGTGCAGTTCCGCAGTTAATAGCCCAGAAAACGGTAGTAGCAAGAATCAAAATCTGCTAATAGTCGTCTTTTTTATTTTGGAGATGAGATAGATAAGCTTCCATTTGATTCTTTGTTCCATTTTAGTTAAATTTCCTTGTCCTTCATCTTTTGAAGAAGACTGCAAAATCAGGTAGCAGTCCCTAATTCTAGGGAACTTATGCTACATTACTTTTATACTACATCACTTTTTCCATTCTCATTCTAACATTGTTTAGAAACATTTCTCAGGAAAAATCTAGGAACAGCATAGCCTTTCCTAAATACATGTAGATTTTTTATATCTCCTTTATTTCTTCTATCACATGGAGTCAGTGCTTGTTACCTCCTTCATTTTTATTTTTTTTTAATATCCAGGAAGACCACTTGACAACAGATTTTCCTACTGGTTCCTTTATGTCAGTCTTTTCATATATGATCTTTAGGTTCCTTTTGCACAGAAATGTGTTGTCATATCAATAGGCTTGAAAATTTCCTAGTTTCTTTTAGTTTATTTTAGGGACATAATGTATTTCATCTCTAAATGACTTAGATGGGTTTTTATAACTTGCTGTGTACTTTTCCAATTAATGCTCTATTRTGTTACCCTTTTGTCCCCTCCACCTCTGAACCTGAAACTCCATTCTCCTTGTGGTATTGCCACTCATTTCTTTTTTCCATTGAAGATCTACCTTGAATATGCTGCTACTTTTGAAACTATTGAACGTTCCCTCTTTATTGACCCTTTAATGCTCTTTTGTGTTTTTTGTCATCCTTTATTTTACTGATTCCCTATGACTGCTTACCTTTGTACAGAGGCTAGGATAACAGAGCTCATTAATAAAGTTGATTCAATAGAAATCATTCCTCAAACTCCTGTCTTTGAGTGCACCTACGTTAGATTTGTAGTTTGGATCAGGAATGTGCTTTTGAAACAGATCCGATCATCTCTGCTTACTGTGCTTTGATTCGTATTACAAAGAAGTCCTGGAGTGCATGAACTGAATTCCTTTCAGGTGAAACTAAAGAAAATGATAGATCCAGGGACACACCTAGTGCCCTCCAACTGCTAATGGGCATTTGGTCCGAGGGATCAGACTAGGGCAAAGAACATGTATGAGGTAAACATCAGATACTTGGCACCAACGATTTCACTCTACAAGTCTGTTCCTTGGTGCCTCAGTTTTTGTAATGCAGACTCAGCCTTGAAGTTGCATGTGGATCTATTCTCTTCTATTTCTTAGCTAAAATCTTTGCAATCTCCTCTGAAAATTCCCAGTTTTATCATCTTAAGAAGACTATTTTATATGTCTACTTCCCTGTCATGTCACATCATAGTCTAGTCTCATTTATTTTTCTGATTTCTCCCATATAGCCTGTTCAGATTACAGTTGATAAAAGTAATTCTTATCTCACATAAGCTCTCACATCTCTCCTTTAATCTGTCCAAAAGAGCTATTTATCAGACTTCGCTATTCACCTCTAAAAGCATGTTTAAACTTTTAATCTTTATTTACCACCTTTACCTTTACATCTCTCATGTCTAGCCCCTCAATTTAAATTTTAGATTCTGTTATGTTCACTGTCTGCTATCTTTTGTTAGCTTCCTTTTCTATGTCCAGCTTCTGTCATACCATTTACTATATTTTCTCCCCTCCAGGAAAGGACAGCCTGTAAGTTTTTATGACCTGCTTATAAAAATCCTTCCTGAAGAAATTAGGGTTTTTTCATGATTCTAATACAAATAAAATAGTTTAAATTGAGTTTATACATCCATACCAAGGACAATTCTAACTTCTATTGCATTGCAGGTGAAATTAATGAAAACAGAACTGTCTTCAAAACCTAGGAAAGGAGGAAAAGAAAGGACCGCATAAAATCCACTAAGGATTTCATGCAGTTGTTTGATACTATGGAATTTTTAATGTCTCCTGATTTTAGCTAAAAGTATTCACTGTATATGCTAAAATTGTAAGTAACCTGTTCCAAAGAACTAGGCTCACATAATGAACTAGAAAATAACTTACTTGTAACATACAATAGAGTGAGTAACTAAAAGGAGAAAACATGAAGAATTTACACATGACAATAACATGAAATGGCTTGATGTATTATATGGATAATAAATGAGAAAGAAAAATGTTCAGATTGAAGCTTCATATTGTCTTGAAGATCACTACCAGGTAGTTAATCTGTCAGGGTCATACCAAGCTTCAAAGAAAGTTACAGAGCATCTCTGGATGGGACCTTAGCATGAACCAAGTGTCTGGATGAAAATCTATTATTGTGTCAGTAGTATAAAACTGTTTTCATGTATCTAGGCAATTGACTATAAGTAATTTGACTCAGCCAGTAGACCTTAACATATTTTCTTAATCTGCAAAAGGTAAACAATAATAAACATATTTAACTTGGAATTAACCATCTTCTGCATGATGCAGACAGATTTATCTGATGACTAATCAGCCTGGCTTTCTGACTTTTGCTCATAGAAATCTCCTGGCTATTTCTTAATCTTACTATCTCTGATTCCTCCCAGTCATCTCATTTTGTATTAACAGAACTAAAGTTAATTTAGATGCAAATTCTTTATAATTTTCACTGCTGCTTTGGTAAACTACTAACACAGTTATGTGGAGATACTTCTAATGTTATCTTATGCTTTTAACATGCTGTGGCCTACTGAGTGAGTTGAATGGTAGTTATGAACTCCAAGTTCTATATTCAGTAAATTAGTCGGAAAAAATGTACAGCTCTCTTCTTAGCATTGTTGCACTATTGCTTTCCAGTCCTGTTAGTTCCCAGATCTGTCAGTTCAAGCGTTAATTTTATATATTTTTACCTGTAAAAACAAAAAGCTACACAGCTTTTATCCATTCTGCAGTATGTACAAATTATGGAATGTATAAGAAAATGGCAGTAGACATGGAATCTATAAAATGCCTGATGAAAATCCAAAGAGACAGTGACAAAAATAACATAAGGATACTGTTTATTATCTGTTTGGTTAAACTGACAGGTATTCAAAGAAGAAGAAGAAGCTATCAAAGTTGATCTTCATGAGGGTTGTGGTAGGACCAAACTTTTCTGGCTGATGGCATTAGCAGATTCTAAAACTATGAAGGCTATGGTGGAGTTTAGAGAACAGACAGGTAAAACACAAGTGCTGCTACTTGCTCTTTATCCTGAATATTTTTACCTTACTGAGCATTTGTCAAAAAAACCCAACATTTGGAGTTTTCTCCTGCTTTAGGACAATGCTTTTGATAGTTGCTTGTTAATAAAAATAAAACATTTTAATGTTTTTCSATGATCGGTGATAACATGGTACTTGGAACATTGAAAAATAAAGAGGGTCTACTCAGGAGGGATGAACAAGTACAACAAATTTGAAGCAGAATGCTGCCAGCAAAGTAGGACATTGAAGATAGGATTTATCTGGCCAGTTGTGTAGATCCACAGTGTGGATATCCACATCTATGACGGTTGTCTGACATCCCTTTGTAGTTGATAGATATGGACACTTTAGGGCATCAAGTCACCTCACTCTAAATAGTTGCCTAAAATAAGATTGATGAATTGCCCTAAAGTCCTTATTTCCCTTCTTCAGCTACAGAAATCACAAGATGTTTACATCTGATGTAGATGTCTGTATTGTTGATGTCTAAAGATCAGTCAAAAGAACTGAATTCTTGGTCTAAGAAGGTTCTATATAAGCCCAACCACTTTCCATCTCAGTTTTAGCTGCATTTTAAATTGTGTGGCTGTCAGCGTGAAGCACTCTTCTCTATCTGTTGCTAAGTTGCCTATTACTCTTTTAGTCTTGTCAATAAGAATATATACATATTTCTTGAAGTTTTTTTTCTGTCAAGAATTAATGGTAATTTTCATCATCCACAAATAAATGTCTTCCCTGAAGAACAGTGAGTTCTGTGACGTGTTCTTAACATTCAGAAGCTCAAATTCATCTTCATCTTTACTATTGTATTGATGGTATATTTGAAGGAACRAATCCTAAACTATAGCGTGTTTTTAATAAGTGGCTGTAGCTAATTTGCCAAACCCAATTAAACAGTGTTTTTAATTATAAAAATTATAAAAAGGTACATGATAATCACAAGTATTTTCAAAATAGGCAGAGGTATATTGTCTTAGATAACTTTAGACTTTCTGAWTTACCTGTGCTTAATTTAACAGTTACTGTTTGTCTGTTTTATGTGATTTTTGTTTATATGTCTTGTTGTTAGAATATTAAGCACTTATATTTCATTACAACAATTTCATTTTTGTTTATTTTTTGGGGTCATAGGCAAACCGACCACTAGCAGTTCTGAAGCATGTCGTTTCTGTGGTTGTAGGAGCGGAACAGAATTATCAGCAGTGGGGAGCGTTTGTTCTGATACCGATTGCCAGGTGTGTACTACTAMATGTCAATCATCGTGAGTTACATAAGATAGAAGAGCTGTAGGATCTAAATAATTTTTTATTTTGAGAAAACCTTATTCATACTAGTAGTCCATTTTAAATCACACCTCTTGTAAGAAAAAGGTTTTAATATTGAATTTGGTTTGAATATTATGTTACAATATATTACAATATAATTACAATATTTATAAGTTTGTAAATGTTCAGTTTAATTACAGACTACAAACACCAATTCTCAAATGAAATTCTGGGTAGCTTCTTTTCATTATTATCTTCAAAAGTATCTCAGGTTTCACAATAGTCTTCCAGTTATGAAGTAAAATATACACTGTCAACATAAAGTCTAGTGTATTGAAAAGTTTGATAAAAGTAATTTGAGTAACAGCCTGTATACATCATGCGAGCACAGAACATTTAAGACTAGGGATTGTTTGACCAGGTTTTTCCATCAGCTTCTGATCATTATGTGATTATTRTGTGAGGAGATGCATTTTTAATTAGATGTTACAATTTTAAAAAGATGATATTAGTATGTTGAATACCCTATTATTAAGAGATTTTACATTAAAACAGGATGTTTATGTTGTGTTTCCCCAAAATAGGTTTTCTTTACATAAATTATGGTTTTGTTAGGCCATTGCCATTCAGGAGTAACACATTATAAGTAAGTGAAGGTATTGGTTCTGTTTGAAGTACACAAAAGGTGCAATGTTTTCTCTCAAGTATCTGGAGTAACATAGACAACATTTATCACGATTCTCTCACCTAAGTTTCATTGCATGAAATGGCAATACTTCAAAAAGTAACACTATATCAAACCTTTTCTTCGAGGAGGGGGAAAAGATTAATTCAATTATTTCCTTTTATTAGGAGTATGCTAAAATTGCCTGTAGCAAGACACACCCATGTGGTCATCCGTGTGGAGGCGTTAAGAATGAAGAGCACTGTTTGCCATGCTTGCATGGTTGTGATAAGAGTGCTACAACTCTTAAACAAGATGCTGATGACATGTGCATGATCTGTTTTACTGAAGCACTTTCAGCAGCACCAGCTATCCAGGTTGAGCTTTTTTTCCCCTTTTAAGAGATGAATACTATGGTAGTAATGTTAAATGTGGAAAAATTTAAAATATAAAGTCCCTGGAGTTATACTCTTAAAAGTTTCAAAACAGATGGTATGAAAGTAACAGTATGAAAGTTGATTGAAATGCTTGCTTTTTGTCTGTCATTACCGCTATTTCAAGAAAGAAGATTGCATCACTTTAGTTTGTTATATTTACTTTAAATAAAGTATTTTATAAATGCAAAAAACAGCTGAAGTGATTAGTGGATATATTTCATATGTATTTTGTATTTCCACTGGTTGTTTTGGAGTGGAAAGCTTATGATTTTAAAGACTATTTAATATTCTTTCTCTTTGTTAAGAAGAAAATGGAGGTCCTCCAGGTTTTTAAATCATTTAATTGTGGATTTGATACATGTTGCCACTTAAAAGCAAATAATTACATACATTAACCACTGTAATGTATGTAAACTTCAGTGTTCACTTATACGTGTTCTTTTTCTRAAGTTGGACTGCAGCCATGTATTTCATTTGCAATGCTGTCAACGAGTACTAGAAAACAGATGGCTTGGGCCAAGGATAACTTTTGGGTTCATGTCCTGTCCTATTTGCAAGGTAAATGAGCTACATGTTTACTGTCTAGGTCAAGAGAGTTATCTAATACTATTTTTTTTTGCCATCAATCGTATTGTTTGTTATGAAATAAATAAGGAATACATCACTTGTTTCCTTAATTTCTCATGTCACTAAAGAAAGAGTATCACTAATGTGTCTTTTTACCTCCTAACTGTTCCCTGAAGTAAGGCTCCTCTTAAAAAGTAACCATAATGCAGACATTATCTTAATACTCTTCTATTCTTAGAAGCATCAGTTTGTAACTTCTCAAGATTGGGTCACAACAGGCAGGCATGGGGAGCGGAGGGAAGGAAGAACTAATCTTCATTCATATTATCTCAAGCAGGAAAGCTGGGTTCTCTGCTTTTAAACATGCTTTACTTTTCAGTATGAGAAGGACACAGCTGAAGAATATATGTACCTACACTTAATTCASTTTAAATTGCTAAGAATTCCTCTTATAATCTACAAATTCGTAATTCCAGTAAATGAAAGAATATGATAGCTGCTGGAAAAAAGAAGACATGAAAACCTAGGAATATTGAATTTGTGAGCGGTCAGCCATTCCTGCATGCCATGTTGGTTTTTTGGTTTTTTTCTTTCTTTCTTTCATGCTATATTTTGGTAATTTATGGCAACAGCTCCTGATTGTTAAATGACACAGATGTGATACAGAGTACTACCAGGTATTATTCTTACTGCTGAGCAGTAAGTGGAAAAGGGATAAAATTAGAGAAAATATATGATCAGAATATTGGGGTGCTATGGTGAATCTTTCATGTGTCCTTTGTGATTGTTACAGTTTATTGTAAGGGCTGATGAATTTATGTTACAAAAAGCCCTGTAAAAAGCATTCCTGTTTCCTGTTTTTGCAGCAAGTAAAGTATGTACTATATCAGCCTTTTCTTGAAACATTCATTCTAATATTGCCTGAGCACTGTGTTTTTATGGTATCTATTATGTTTTTTGTATTCTACCATAATACAAATTATTACAGCTATCATAATAAGATACAAGATATTCTAATTGTTTTTCTTTGTTTCAGAACAAAATTAATCATACAGTATTAAAGGATTTGCTTGATCCAATCAAAGAACTCTATGAAGATGTAAGGAGAAAAGCTCTAATGAGATTGGAATATGAAGGGTTGCACAAAAGTGAGGCCATCACAACACCAGGTGTTAGATTTTATAATGACCCAGCTGGCTATGCCATGAACAGATACGCTTATTATGTTTGCTACAAATGCAAAAAGGTATGACAATTAGTATTTCCTCAGATTAAATCCATATGATAGTTTCAAAAGTCATTTCTTGAAGAATGTGGCATGTATGTAATATATTGTGTATGGAGCAGGAAAGCAGAAAAAGAAAATTATGTTGTTAAATCTTAAAAAAAAGTATTGGACAAGTTAGACATACATAGTTTCTGTCTTGTGAAACTTAGAAGTATATACAGACCAATTCAGAAACCAAACAAATATTGAGGTGATAGCCTTCTTAAAAGAATGTGCAGATATTATTGTGCTAGTATATCAAGTGTCTCTTTGTTCCACTTTCAATTCACATTTTAAATGAATGTTAAAACAGTATACAGCATAGGTTTCATTTTAACTCTTTGATATGTGGAGTTGATCACCAAGATTTCACCTAAATATTACTGTTACTTGTKTTGGAGTTCATTGGAAATGCAAGAAACAGTGAATTTGGGATAGAAAAATGACCACTGCTGCAAACTTGTTGATGTGGTTTTCCCCAGTGATAGTCTGAGACGATAAGAAGAGCTTCTGTAATTTTGATTTGTGACGTTAGAAGTGATAGTGCAGTTGTTCAGGATGGGGATAATGAAACTCTGCCACCCTGAAGTGATTATACACAAGTGCAGATCTTAGCACCTTGAGTTCCAATGAAGTGCACTGGAGCAACTCTGGAGCTTATGGCCAGATGTGTTAGAAGAATGAAAAAGGAATTAAAAGAGGAAATGTGCAATCTAACCTGCTGGACTCTGGGTTAAATATGTACAATTTTCTTCAGCTAGAGGATATGAAATGGAAAATGAAGACAAAAAACTTATGCAAACAGCCCCTGGTTTCCCCACCACCAGAGAGGAGAAGACAATATTTGTCTTTATCTGTACAAAGACCAGGGTTAGAGAAATTTTGGATAATCATTGATCCCCTCCCATTGCCTCTTTGATCTGAGGGTGATTTTAGTGTCCATTTTCTTCTTGCATATCTTTTTTCCTTTTCCCTTTAGGGATGAATGCAATGAGACCATTCCATGATAAAATTTTCAAGGCAAAACTTAATAATTTTTGTGTTAAATGGAAGTGCACAATTTAGAGCTAGAGGAGAAAGGACTGACTTCTCTTCCATATGCTAGAGAAGAGCAGTAGCTCCTCCAGCTCACTACTACAGAGTTCACTTTGTTCCTGCCTCCCACAGTTCATCAATTTTCACTCTTCATCCTGTAGCAACTTACCTAGAAAATGTTTTGGCTCCCTTCCAAAAATACTTTCTTTTTTTTTGGTCTTATTTTCTCCCATTTTTATTCCTGTCCAAATTTCTCATACTTTCCAGTATCAGTACTTAAGTGTTTTTCTTGTTTCCCTCCTCCTCCTTCCCTTGTATCTCGTTATTCCCTTTTGTACCAAGTCCATATGTCTTAACAGCAACAACCAAGTATTTAATTTCTTAACTCCTTCTTTTCTTCCAGCCCCTGTTGAGCCCAGATTAATAACTAATTCCTTAATACACATCCCTTAGAAGTTTCCCTTTTCTTTTAGTCTGCAGAGTTTGGGGGAAGTTGGGCTGATTAGATTTTTCCTTCCTTGCCTTGAGACCACTCTCCCTTTCCTTTTACAAATGTACAACCCTGGTTGTCACTGCAAAAGGGAGTCATTATATGAACTACAGAACTGTTGAGAGCAAGAGTTCTGTGTATTAGCTAATCCGATGGTAACAAAAGAAGCACAGATGTTACTCTTGCCTTGTCTCACCTTCCATTCCACTTGGAAACATTTTAGTATAGGAGGAAATTCATCAAAGTTGGCACTCTTACTCGGTGCATTTTTGTGCCCAATGTGTCCTGGTAGAATAAGGTGAGAAGGTATACTGAATTTGCAGAAAGTAGTAAAATTCTAATTATAAGAGATCCTACATGAGCATAAAAACAAACTTACTTCATTCTATTCACTTCTGCTAGTTAAAAGCCCTCCTAGTAAACCATTTCCATGTTACCTTGAGTCTCAGTCTTGTCTTTCTCAGGTACAGTTCATAGAACATCCAAAAGTTACTACAAAAGCCATACCTTACAGTCACTTGCATAGATCAGGGTACATCAGACAATTTCTGGTCTTGTTTATCATGAGGTTGAGAGACATTGTCTTAGGGTCCCAAAAGCATGTATATAGAACAAGTCACAGAGTCAAGAGTTATTCAGCATAGTGGAGACTATACCAATGGCCTTTATTCATCACCTTCCCCTTACAGATTGATTTTGTTAAGATAACAGTTGTCTGTGGTTTAATGTCTAATCATTCCTACATCAAATTTAGGCATATTTTGGTGGTGAGGCTCGTTGTGATGCTGAGGCTGGGCAAGGAGATGACTATGATCCACGAGAGCTTATTTGTGGTGCATGCTCTGACGTTTCAAGGGCTCAGGTGAGCAAAGAACTTGTGTTCATGTTTTTATTTCATTGTGAAGCTTTTCCTAGGAGTACCTGAGCTGTACAATAATTCACATTCATTTACAGTTATATGTATTGTGTGATTGCAATGTATACTTCAGAATATAGAAATATATTGGTCAGATTCTTAAAGCATGGGTACTTCATTTATCAGTGTTTGTTTTCTTTCTATTTAGATGTGTCCCAAACACGGTACAGATTTCTTAGAGTACAAATGCCGCTATTGCTGTTCAGTTGCTGTTTTTTTCTGTTTTGGGACAACACATTTTTGCAATGCTTGCCATGATGATTTCCAAAGAATGACAAGCATCCCTAAAGAAGAACTTCCACATTGTCCTGCAGGTAGTATTTTACAAAAATAAATTTACCACACTAAATTCTCAGATAAGTAATTACTCCTAACTGGTATTCTTACATTTTCTTGCTGATAATTCTACACGGTCAGTCATATAAATTTTAAATTCAGCATCTTACATAATCCTAGAATGGGTTTGTTCTATGTGGGTTTTTTCTTTTTTTTGTTTTCTTGGCAATAATACAGACAGTGCTGTTGTCACATAAGACTGATCTTTGAAACATGAAACATTAGATACTTTGTTACAGAAAAACATTTCAGTCTACTTACAGGAACCCAGACTGCAGGTGTGACATACAGTATTACAATTATAGTAAAAAATTTAACACACTACCATTAAATGGTATATCCCAACTTACGTATCTCTCATCTGTAAACTATTGCCGATGCCTTAGTTTCTGACTTCATGTGTCATTGATTTGATGCTGATCTCATTAAATCATGTTGTATGTCTTGCTGTTGGAAAACAAGTGAGATCATTTTGATTAAGATATTTACATGGAAAAAGTAAACAAAAAAAGATGAGCAATTCCTGATGTAATCTTAAAATTACTCAGTTGCAGAGCATAAGTCTTGGTCATATTTACAGATATTGATTTTACATTGTGCTAATTTTTTCCACCATATTGATGAGAAGAAATTTATTTTAGTTTTCTCCCTGTAAGCCTTTTGCCTTTTTTGCTTTGATGAATTCGATTTATTTAAATTACATGCAGTCTGGTCATTTGGCTTTTTCTTCAAATATGAATTTAATGTTTGACATAACTTAGTGTTTTAGGGAGCTAACACTTCTTGCTCATGTTTATTTAGATCTAACTGAATGGCATTTTATTCTCTTTGTCTATTAACCCTTCAGACTCCTTGCTTGAATTTGACCATGTGAAAGCACCTTGCTATCTGCTGTTCCTTAAGCTTTCATTATTGATGCCTTATGAATTCATACTATAGAAAAATTACCTTTACTTAACATATTTTTGAGGAAATGTAATATGTATTTATTTACATCTAGTTTGCAAGCATTAATCGCTTTTTTTTTTTTCTGTCACTCTTAAATCWCTGTAGGTCCCAAAGGTAAACAACTTGAAGGAACAGAATGTCCGCTTCATGTTGTCCATCCACCCACTGGTGAAGAATTTGCTCTGGGTTGTGGGGTTTGCAGAAATGCTCACACTTTTTAGACTAGCTTTTTTTTTTTTTTACCAGAGCAAAGCAGGTGCCCTCATCCCTCAAGTGTCCTGAGAATAAAGTCCAGTTGGGATGAGGATGGGACCATTTCATAATCCAGGTAAAAGGAACAATTTACAGTGCAAGAAGGATGCCAAATACCATGTACATAATTCTTGCTGTGAGAAATTGACATTTTTTGAACCAAGACATCAAAACTTGTGAGGTGTTTGCATGTGGCCATTACAGTCATCGGCTAGGAAACATTGGACATTTACAAATAAATAATTGCTATTAAAGGATCTGTGTGTCTGTGGACTATGAATGATGCTGGCTTTCAGGAGAAAGAAAAAAAATATTGATTATTGTATACTGACTTTTTGTAATCTTGTACAATTGTATCGCATCACAAGTGGGGATGGGAAAGAGGAATATTCTGGTTTATTTCCTAGACTGTTATAAAAAAAATTGTGTTAGGAAGGCATAAATGTAACAAGTATCACGCTGTATATAAAGGTATCAATGTTTGTCCTGTATAAGAATTATTAAGTTACAACAGCAGTTTCATTTAAACTTCTGGGTTATGTTTGAGCCTGAAATTTTAATGAAGTGCAATACTGAGTGTGCCTCATATCTTGCAGCTGTAAACATAATGGAATGTACATGTCAATAAAGCCACTGTACATTTTTATACAGTGAAAGTAATGAATGTGTAAGCCTCAATTTTCAGAAATGTGTTTTAAAAAAAGGTTTATTTCTCATACTTATTTCTGCAGGTTCTTTTAAAAAGTAGGAAAGTTATTGGGTAAACTGATAGTTATGGAATTACCTTAAACTTGAAAAATACTGCTTGAATCTTCTTTAAAAGAAAAGCTGGATAATTGTACTAGAATTCATGTAAAATATCATATTTCCATTTCAGCTCCTGCCAGTGTTTTGGAACACAACAGAAGACTTAATTTAAAATTGTTTTTTCRGTTGTTAAGAATCTTCTTTGAGTAATATATCACCCCACCTTTGGTACAAATAACCTTTTGCCATGAATCCAAAAATATTCATTTAGCAGAGTCCTTGTAATCAGTCCTCTGCTCCTCAACAGTGAGAGCAAAATACAAACTTTAAGTAAAGGCTGTTTTCCTATAAGGTTCTCTCTTCAGCCTCTCTGTGTTAAGTAGGCTCAAGTCCTTTTCTAGTATTTCTGTCTTAAAGTTAGTTAAGGGATGTTATATGGGCCTCTGGTGGGCCCCAGGGCCGAGGGATCCCTCCTGCCTGCCACTGGAGCCCAGCCCTGTGCACCTGGGCATCCAGTGAAGGCAACACACCGTCACTCCCCAGTTCACAAGCACCCCCACACTCACCGATCCCTCAAATACCAGCACGGCCCTTCTGTCYGTCTGGTATCCTTGCCCGCATCCTGGGCCTTCTACTTGCCAGCTGGTGCAGCCTGAAGTTTGCTAGCAAATTACGCACACGCCAGGTTAGGGGAGAATACAAACACTCCAGCCCYACCAGTAGCTGGTGCCCAGGCATGCAGAGCTACAACCTGCAGTCCCACTCCAGTGACTGATGCAAAGGCTCTCACCTGCTCCACTTGCTGTTGCTGGGGCTCCCCCTCACCCCAGTTGCTGGCACCACAGACACAAGGGCCACCATCGCCCAAGATCTGACTCCAGTAGCTGGCCCCAAATTCACTCCCTCTGCCCCCCGCAGTAGCCAGCACTCCTTGCACACAGCCCCATAACCCTGTGGTCCCACCAGCCAGTGCGACTGTGACCCTCACTCACCCAGTTGCTGGCACCGGAGACACGGGAGCTGCTGTCACCCGAGGTCTGACTCCAGTTGCTGGTCCAAGTCCACTCATTCAGACTCTCCTGTTGCTGGCATCTAGACCTCACAGCACTTACATATGGGACAGAGAGAGATTACACAGAAAGTTTGTTAAAGGATTTATTTTTAGGACAGACCATGGTGATCAGGCGCAGGACTCAGACAAGCGTACTGACTGGCAACTGCTTCACACAACTGGCCCCTTTTATACCCCCTCCTCTCTATGCCCCTCTTGGTTCCTTAGAAAGTTTGGCATACTCCCACAAGCCTCCCTCTTATCTAAAAATCCTCATGTCTTGTTTCCTCCTCCTGATCAGTGACACAGTCCAGGTTGGCCATGTCCGCAGTTTCTTAATGGCCATCAATTAGTGACTGAAGGATTTGCTGGCTACTGTTTCTCCATTTTAGGAGCCTCCTCCTGCACCCCAGAAAAGTGATGATTAGTTGATCTCTCACCTTTTTTTCCTCGCTATTTCTCCTTCTTAAGATGCCTCTGTTATTTTCTACTCGCTGCCATGAAAGAGCTGCACAAGAGGATTGGCCAGGAGGACGCTTGGTGTCTGCAAGGAACAAGAGAGGTAGCCAGAAATTCAGGGCCTTCATGTTTTGTGAAAACTAAATCCTTCCCAGAACAGAAAGAGCCAAGCTAGCCTTGTCCTTTGCAGAACTGCCAATTCTTCTAGTGGTAGGGTGAACTGCTGTAGGGGCAGATTAGCCCATTCACACACACAGTCCATTTGTCAGCTCAGCCCAGAAAAGGAATACCCCTGGGTATTTTCTTCTCAGGTTTACCATCTTAAAAACATTGGCATAGATGTGCGCATCCCAACTTATTTTTTTCAGGTGACTCATATTTGAGAAAATTGACAAGAGACATGCCCCACTGCGAAGCTGGTATTTTTTTTTTTTTTTTCAAAACAAAAAGTCAATAGGGCACCTTATAGCTGAATCACTTGACAGATTGTTAGGCAGTGAATAAACTAGCCATACTAAAGACAGAGATGAATCACATCTCCTTTACTTTCCAAGGTTTCTAGCTGCCTTTCTCCCCAGTCTTTGAGTGGAGAAGGTAACTAGAAAAGTGCCTAAGGAAAAATATCTGGATGCTGAGGTAAGCTTGAGGAATGAATTTTGAAGGGACTAATCTGTTTTTTTGAGATGACGGAGAGATTCTGGGGTTAAATGTGCATAGTCTTGGAAGGACGGGGGAGCAGAAAGAGCATGGCAGGGTGTCTGAAATGTCACTGTTCTGGGAAAGAAACTGCAGGTTGCAGAGGGATGTTGGAGGAGCTGTGAGGAACAGACAATACCAGAATGGTTTTGAAAATGAAGGCGTGAAGATGTGCATCACTGAGGTACTTGAATATGCAGTTGGAGACCATTAGGATCAATCTGGCACCTGAGGACTGTGCTGATACCACACAGTAAGAGGTCCCGGGGGACAACATTGAGCACTAGTTAGGTCAAGAGGAGTATAATGTATTTCTGCGATGTTTAGCCCTTTGACTTCTTTGCTGCTTTTCCTTTCCCCACTAAAGAAGAAAGAACAGGAGCTGGGTTAGACGGAAGGATAAGGCTTAGCGTAACTACAGGAAGGGAATGGAGCAGTGTCCTGGGCTGACCCATTTGGAGCTGCCGCACAGCAGGGCAGCAGGAGGAGCAATGCCTGAGCCAGGCCGGGCACTGCTGCTCTTCCTGGCTCCCCGCAAAGGCAGGGAGACAGGGCACCACCTGGAGCTGCCAAATCCAGCCTGCCTCATGCCATGCTCATTGCCCCATGCTCTGTTTCTTCCATGACCTGTGTTTCACCAATCAATGCCACCAAGATTACATTATTATATGGGTACCCAACTGCTTAGAAACTATATTCAGAGAAATGACTAAAAGTTTACAATCGAAACAGAATAATATTAAGTGATACTCCCTGGAGGTCTGCCCTGGCTCTGGCTCTGTTAAGTGTATTCATTCATCACCTGACTGATAGAATAAAGAATAGCATTATTAAATTCATAAATTGTACTATGGTATATAGCAGCACAAAGATACAATTAGGTACACCCTCAGCACTGTTTGGCTATTTTTAACCCTGGTAATTAAGTTTTTAACATCATATCTGCTGCTCTCAGCCTTTTATAAAATAAAATGAATGGTTCGTCTATGTGCTGTTTGTGATTTTTCATTGAACCACAACTTCTGTTAGAGTAGARGCTGAGGCCAAAGCTCATTTGTATTAATTTATATGTTATTTTACCTGAAATACCTTTTATTATTCATTTATTTTTAGCTAATTCTGACTTGGAATGGAATCCAGAGCAACATCAGTTATTAAAAAGTTTGACAAAAAATTTTGTTTGTCAGAAATGCCTGTAGAAAAGGGAAAAAGAGTTTATGAAGCCCTCCAAGAAGAATACGCAGTAATAGCAGTGTATCCTTTAAGATATAAAGGCAGTTTTCCCAGTTCCTCACTTTGCATTGTATAAACTAAGTGAGGAATCTTTTTTTAGATGATCAAATTTGAACTCAACAGTTTTTACTTGGGGTTTTGGAATACATTGTCCTTTGCTACAACAGGGTAAGGTTTGAATATGTACTCTTTACTGCTGGATTGCAATATTTATCAGTCTTTTTGATGCAAAAATTAATACAGTCAAAGGAAAAAAGCTTTTTAGCAATATAAATTAATGCATTATGGTCCCAAATAGACACTGGTACACTTTTAATAGGAATGAATTTTATGCAGCTCCTCAGGTGAGATTCTGTGCCCTGATATGTTCGTGCTCCCTAAGCGCCAAAGGACACTTTGTAACCGTGAAAGCAGAGCAGCTTTTACAGTCCCTTACCACATGCCCAGGCCAGGCCTGGCAAAGAAACAAAGAGAGAATTTGTCCTTCTCTGTTCAAAGTGCTGTTTAGACTTCAATACCCTTGTAAGTATTATCATCTCCCATTCATAGAGGAGGAAATGAGAAAGTGATACAGGTTGTTCACAACTACTCTCCATGTCTTCCTAGATTCCAGAAAGAACTTCAGCCAGGGTTTTTACAACAGTCCTTAAAGTGTATCCTGTACCATTTGAAATGCAATGTAAGAGGTTAAAAAAGGGGAGAAACTGAATTTTTTTCTGTGTAGGTACAAAGGATAGAATTCATCTCWCCTTAACTTACGTGTTCATAATGCAGGTATTGACATTTCAGTGACTCATCCTTGGCTCTATTTTATTATCAAGAGAGAGAAATTGGCACTTTTGGGGTACAAACAGATCTATTTTAGATAACTATGAAAGGAAACACACTGTGTTACACTGACCATGTTAATTATGTCTCTATTACTTGCAAATGGAGTACAGGATGATGACTCTGACATAGATGGTCACACTGAATCTTATCTAAAATGCTGTGGCAATATTAGAAGGGAAGGTTTTCTTAGCCCAGGTATTAACTGTTTGTTGGGAAAACTAGTTTAGGGTGATGGGGGGGAGGGGAATATATAAATTCCCACCTGTTACATAATTATGTTTAAACTTGGTTATTTATATGACATGACTGAGGCTCCCACATCCTTAGAAAAGCCAGGTTTATAATTCACAGGCTTCTTGTTTCCACTCCTATACTTCTCCTTCATAATTCCCTAGCCTTCAGGTAACCATCACATACTTGAAAATCCGTTGCCTAGTACGTATTCTTCCTAGCGTTGCAAATCATCTCAATGCACATTCAATAAAATTTCTAGTCTACAGAKGCTGGTCTGGGATTGAATTACACTTTAGACTCTTTCTTTCTTCATTCTTCCTATAGACAAAGAAAACTGGCTTATGTAAGTATCAACAGATCTTTCCAAGATGGGAAAACCTGGTCCGAGCAACAAAGCTTCACTCTATCAACAGTAAAACTGAAGTCATTTTTACCATGTCTAGGAAGACTGCAGACGCACATCTGTGTTATGAAATCTGTTTGAGAGTATCATATCCTTCCTTGAAGATTGCCCTTCAAGTTTCTGTCTTAACAGTGGTTACATAATTACTATGTTTATATCCATAACCTATTTTGAAAGCATCTCTGGATCAAACATGCATAATCTATTTTGGAAGGCTTTTAGAAATATGTTTGCTAGATCTTGAGCTTTCTGTGTTCTGCAGAGGAAAAGGAATTAGGAAAAATTAGGAAATCAGGAAAACTGATTGTTTTTCCAAACAGCCTTCAGTACCTCACTTGAATGTTAAAAACCCCAGTGGGTAAGGACAGCAGCAGAATAGCCATTGGTTAGCTAGAGCTGTATTATGTCCTGTGGATGGCCTTCTGTCTGGTACGTTCTCTATACCTGCAGGAAATTATCTACCAGCATCAAAACCTCTTACTTGACTCACGATCCAAAACATCCCCCCACTCCAAAGTATGGCTACTTTTGCTTCATACATCTTTCTGCCCCTTTTTCCTGCTACTTCTCTTCCTTTCTTATGGTTTATTTATGGCTTCATTGTTGCTCTCTTTCTCACCCATTCTCACCTGCTTAAAGATTAGTCTGTCATCCTCCAAACAAACACTTTACAAAATAGGAAACAAATGAGTCTAAGTCCATTTGTTCCATCTCTCACTGAGATTATCAGCGCACAGCAAGTAATGCTAAAGTGCTGTAATCCTATTGGAGTAAAATGACAAAGCCTGAGAGTTTTTATACCCTCCCTGCACATTAATATGTTTTATAATTAGAAAATAGATAATTGGAAAAATTTTAGTTACTATGTCTCCTGAGGAAAAGTTTCTAAGCCACAGAGCTCTTCACTCTCTCTGCGTTCAACATCACCTTGCAAGGCTCTTCAACTAGGTTTTAAAGGCATTGGATTTGTAACAAATTAAGAACAGAAAGCTCAGTAACAGAGCTGAGTGTGTGTGTGCGTGAGTCCCTTCTCACTTTCCAACACGCATGTTTGCCCCTCCTTCTATGCATTTGGATAAGAGTGTTTCTGATTCTCCCTCTTCGGTATTGTTCCATATACTTTTACCTGTCCCAGCTGGCTCCTCACACACAGGAAGGAAGTAGTAGAGTGGGGAAATTTGGAGCACTTCAACCCCTGTCTGTAAAAAAGCAGGGAGATGGAAGGACAGTACAGAGCTCAAATTTCCCCCACTTTCCCTCTTCATTGCTCCCACTCAAGAAACTGGTAGGTTTCACTCTGGCCATCTTCTATGCCACACAACTAGGAGAGGAGATCCTGCTCAGAGAGAGAGGGAGATGGGGGATGAGGGGGAGGTTTCCTTGTCTCCATCCCCCCCCCCCCCCAGCCAACTACTGTGCCGGGTCTGAGGCAGTTGGCGTAAGTATAACCAAGGTAGGAACAGGCACATGGGATTGCTAACACTTCCTCACCTTCCTTGGTTCCTGGGGCTCTGGATTCCTTTGAAGAAAGAGAATGTAAGAGCTAGAGTAAAGGAGAATCAAAGTGAAATTTGTTACAGTCTGCTAAAATCCTACCTTTTTAAACTATTAGGGATTAAAAGAACCACTGGTACTTCCCAGTACACATTCATTCATTGGCTTCACTGAACATTGCACCTACCTACAGCATGGAAGAATATGGCAGGCCACAGAGTCGGCTCCAGTTGCAGCTGTATTTAAGCATTAGTTGAAGAAYTACTCTTTACCTAAAAAAACAGGCATCAATATGAGAATCTACCAGTACGAAAATTACTCAAATGTGAAGGCGATGCCAGAATTCAGTCCAGCTCATTGATAGATATATCATCAAATCTTTGTAAACTAGAACCAGGCCTAGTTTGGATACAGTTATCCCAGCAAAACTTGGCTTTGTACCAACCTAGTGAAGTCCTCACCCACACATACAAAAAAGCTGTATAGGCAGAAGCACAGCTTTGCTTACATAGTTTCAACAGCACCTAATACATAACAGGTATGGCTGCATTTAAACTAGGGATTTCAGCATTTTCATGTTGACAAGTCATGGATTAGATGACTGTAATACAGACATAACTGCATTAAGAAAAYTTTTCCCTACAAAAGCATATTAAGGAAAGACTAACTACAGTGGAAGATTAATGCACATAATTTAAAGTGTTTTACATCTTTGTGCATAGRGTCTTATAATAGGTCCTTGTAGGTGTTAAATTATGGAAAATGAGTTATGAAGAGTAGCCAAGTCTTAGCTGTCTGACCCACTACCATTTTTAGAAAATTTCTGAGTGCAGCACCATACTTACAAATTAGTTTTAAAACTATTTTTGCATTTTTCAGCTGTCTCATTTTAAATTATTTTTAGAAACTGAGATTATCATGGTGGGGAAAGAAACACCAAAGAACATGACACTGCTAAATTCAGTTTATTATGTGGACAGAGTGATGGATAGGCTGTGTCAGAGAAAAGCTTCTCTCACTCCCCCCCCACACACACACACACAAGCACACACACCATCCGTCAACTGATACCCTCCTTGATTATTACTTAAGGGATGTGGTGCAGCTGAGCGTGGGGAACACGACGCTGCCTCCGACCAGTCTCAGTGTTGGGCTCTTGTGGAGCAGCTCAGCTCCCATGGGTAACATTTCCACCTTGGGCATGCTGCTTCTATGCACTGTTGGACAGCCACATAACAATGTTGCCTCCCCAGTGCTGCTCTCTACCACTGATTATAGCCAGATGTCAGCACAGGCCACTAATCTGATCAGTCCACTCTGAGCTTGCGGTATACCTTTCCAGCAGCTTCATGTATTTTTAATGTCAGCTGTTGATCCCTGGCCCATGAAGTGGAAACACTCAGTTCTTGTTTGCATCACCCTGTTTGCCACAGCTCACCACACACAGCCTGTTTGTACTGAACTCAGCTCTTGGCCAAGGCGAGGTCATGGCACTCCCACGTCATTCCACCCATGGGCCTTGCCAACATCTGGCAAATACCAGGTTTCATCCATACACACTCATGCGTTCACTTGCATTATACATCATTAGTTTACAAATAGCTTAAACTTTCACAGGTGTATCCACCCACTGAGCACAAAACAATTACAGTAAAAGTTAATATGGCACAGACAATCAGTCACCACGAGGGCTGGATAATCTCAGTCCTTATGAAAAGGTTGTCATTAATCCTACTTTATTAGTTCATTGTTTCATCTATGCAGAAACTAGCTAGGGAGCTTCAGGACCACCCAGTCATTCAGGCTATATCTCAAACTTTGTAGGTTTTTGCCACATTCCTCTCCTTGATCTATTAGAGATGTTGCAGATGGCTCAGAGTGCAGTAGTTGTACTGCAGATGCCCTGCATCCACCAGCCCAAGGCATACTGGATCTACGGACTCAGGGGGACTGTGCTGTTACACTGCCTGCTCTCACTAGTGGGGTCCAATAGTGATTAAGCTGTGCTGCTAAGGGTTCCAGGTGCAGGGCTCTTCACCAGGTATAATGACACAGGCAACCAAATATGAAACAACAAACCAATTGCAATCAATAGCACAATGACAGGGTGTAACAACAGGTGTAAGAGGCCATCACCGATCATTGACCACCCACCAAAGATGTCCCCCCGCCAGCTGGCTAATGAGTTTTCTAGAGTAACAGCCACCTTCACAACCCATTGGGACTGATAAGACATCTGAATTAGCTCCCTGTGCTGTGGCCGTAAGGTTTCATGCAGGCTGTCTGCAGCTACTTGGAGTTCAGTCACTTTGGATATGACTGTTTTCCWTGTTGTACCTAATATGGGGTTCAGCCACTGAAAGCCTGAGGTATTTGAGGTATTGCTGTAATACACATAATGGAAGATGATACATTGCATCTGCATCCTACTTCTACCTCTCTTCCCATTTTCTCCAACAAACAACAGGGTTTGAGCAACAACATCCCAGTTCAAGCCACTATAACATTTAAGGCTCTTGTCTCTACCTCTATGCCTTTAGGTCTTTCCCTGCTCCCTGTGTGGTGTCACATGACCTGGGTCCATAGGTCTTTATTTCTCTCATGAACAGGGCTCTCATTAAAACTATGTAACTCCCACCAGCCAAACTGTTTGGATAGTGCTGTCATATTCTGACAAGCCACAAGTGCCTTAACACTGATTGAATTCAACATTTCCCATGAATAGTTGCCTACTGGCAGGGTGCTGGATCTATTCCTTCCAGCACACTTATACTTTCAAAGGCTTGGTAATAGCTGTGTTTGCCACCCACTGGCTGGGATACAGGAGTTAGAAACAGGCTCCCGGACTCACACTTGAAAAACAGATTTAGGGTGTCCACAGAAGAGCCATTTCGCATGCTATGTAAAGCACCCTCTTTCACTGCTTATTTACCAAGGCCAATACTAACATAAATACCAGTCCCCTCTTAACAATAAACATGTTTGGGACTTTAACTTTTCCACTGCTGGCACTGGCAAAGAGAGCCAAATCAATTTTCAGGGAGACCCACAGAACACAAAGAATTTCTTGTAAAACAAAAAGCTCTTCTACCAGTGTRTTATCAGGTCAGCCTATCAATGAGATGGCAGTACACCTCTCCAGCAGTCTCAGGTGTTGTTCTTCTGCCTGTTGTTAATCCATAGCCCATGCCACGGAAACACTCGGTTCTTGTTTGCATCGCCCTGTTTGCCACAGCTCACCACACACAGCTCATTCGTATCGAACTCAGTGCTTGGCCAAAACAAGGCCATGATACTCCTACATCAGTGATGCTTCATCAAATGGAAATTATTACTATGTAGTCTTACAAAATATAGCAGAATAATATGACAGCTTTTACAGATCAAGAAACCATCTGAGCTATTCATCTGGCAACAATTACTATAGTCTCTAGAGACAAAAATAATATCTGGACAATAATGAGTTGTGAGAAATCTTTTAAAGCAATTAACCCCAGCTTCCACCAAACAATGAGCACCAATACTGAGCAATCAGCTTGTTGCAGGCAACACTCTACTCTGCTGTCTCTTCTCCTTAGTTTTACCTTTTTATTTTTCTGCGGCCATGAGCAACATCAGATGGTCCTGTCTGCAAGCCATAAGTTGAGACGCTTTGTTTTAAGGAGTGTTTTACTTGTAGCTACTTTTTAAAAAATAGGCGAGTTTCAGCTCTTGTTTTATATGGCCTTGTTTGTGATAGATGACATATGCTTGTTTGATCAGTCCCCAGAGGGTGCTTTGCATTCTAACGCTGTAAGAGATTCCCTCTCCCTAGAAAAATCTTTCTTCTGTAGACATAGTAAGAGGTTAAACAAGGAAGTTTCTCTAATGATATCCATTGCTGGAACACAATAACTTCATTTGGCATTGTTAAAGAACAAGTTCTCTTTTCCTGTGTTTTTCTTTTTCGGCAAAGTCTATTGAGGAATAAGATCACAGGCAGCTTAGAACAGGTGCTTCAGCCACAAACTCATTCCACTAATCTCTCCATATTCTCCACAAATTGCATTTTCATTAAATTGGGGTGAGCTGAAACTGCTGGTCCACAAGATGCTAAATCCAAAGACTGGTCAAAACATAATATTGGCTCAAAAACATCATGACTGTATGACACAATGTGATGAGCTGGCCACCACACATTCTGGAGCAATAGACTAGTTCCAAAAAATGTTGAAGGGATAATTCTGTTATATCTATGTCAGGATCAGGTATACAACATATAGCTCACTCAGTGTATGGACTTGGGTAATGTACCCTTTTAGAAGTCTTTTTTTAGCCCATTTCTGCTCTCAGCACTTCATGGCCACAGTCACTGGAAACGTTTCCAGAATGTTTCCCTCTCTTTTACAGACCAGCCCAGACCTATGAATGTTGTCTTTGGACCTTTGCCACACCTGGCTGGACCTTTCTTTGCCTGCTACCAACTCTCTCAGCTCCAGCCACCTCAGAGTCTAAGAGCTCAAAGTCAACAGCATGGCTTTACCAATCAGCTAAGCCAGAGCCAGCCACTGCAGGCTTAGCAGGCACTAGGAGATGCCGACAAAACACCAGCTGCTCATAGGTTTTCTTTCATTTATTTCTGGTCACTCTACCAGTTCACATGCTTTGCCAATGGAGAGCACAGACATTGTTGGCAATGCTCTGCACTGCGTCCTGGGTCTGATTTGGCTCAATGTGCTGTGCTGCAGCTGCCCTTCTCACTGATTTTGCTTGCTACACCCCCAAATATATTGTGTGATGCACAGAGTTCCTTCTGCACCTGCCCTCTTCTCCTCCTACACTCAGCATGTCCAAAACATACAGAAGCAATTGTGACAAAGCAAATAGACGCACTGGCATGGAAGGAAACTTTTTTTTTTGTTCCAAATATCAGGCAATAAAATGACAAGGCAGTGTAATAAGTCTCCCCCAGTAAGTCARCACTTGGCACACATATACACTCAGATAATGCATTGGGGATTATAAAATAATGTTATCTCAAAATAATGGAATCGCAGCCCTGTTATGTTTCTTGAGACTTCTACACAAACCCAGAAGAAATTGTTGCCAAAAGATGTTCAATTTTTCTGCAGACAACAGAACTTCATCAGAGCATACTTGATTAATCTTGGTGAAAAGCTGTTT
This sequence comes from Apteryx rowi, assembly GCF_003343035.1. NCBI lineage: Eukaryota > Metazoa > Chordata > Aves > Apterygiformes > Apterygidae > Apteryx > Apteryx rowi. Next base: position 497,818 of record NW_020450709.1, read on the forward strand.
ATACTGACCTCACATGACATGGATCAGTCACTGTGTAATGCTGCCTGAAAACAATAAGGGAGGCTACTAGAAGCATCTGCTGCTTGCTCTGCATTCTTAAGTAATAGATGTTGTCTCCAGTTTTGAGCCCAGGTCTCAGTCAACCTCTTGTAGTCAGGGTCTACCTTGTTCTCCCACATCTCCAGCAGTTTGCAGATTATATACTTGCAAATATAACTTGTCATTACAAGGRAAGAGCATCCCCCTACACACATATTGCAACTATGAGGACTTTTATCTTCTCACCTTTAGAGAACCTACTACTACAACAGTAATAAGGGGATGAAAGAATTCTTAAATAGCAGGAATGAAAGATACCTAATTTTAAGTATGCAAGAAAATGCTACTGAAGAATGAATTCCTTGTTATAAACTGTTTTTTGAAGAACTCAAGGATGCTGACATTTGAGAGATTACTGAAGAACTGTTACTCTATTTTGAAGCCATTTTGAGATTGGGAAAGCATTTGACCACAGCTGATGCTTTTCAGGAACTTCAAGATGGGAATCAGGATCACAACCCACTAGTCTGTGATTAAAAATTCACGGAGCAATATATTTGTTATAGCTTGCAAAATGCCTTGTTGCAAGTTTTGGGAATCTCAACATCTTTGAAAGCTTCAGTCATGTTACAGGACTGAAAAATGTGCCCTACATGCAGGAGACACTTCCATCGTAACAACACATTTGTAACCAAAGGTAACTGTCGCACATTACTTTCTTTCACCTTCTTTGCCTGGCAATAGCCAAAGTAAATGGTAACTTCATTCCCAATGCCTGYTAGACCCACAAGGCATTTATTATTTGCTCTCTCCATTGCATTTATTCCTAAAGACTTGCATGATGCTGGGCTTTCTAAACACTAAAATAACTGACTCTCCTCAGGATGAAGATGCAGTTCCTCTGCCGCTGTTACTCAGTATTTTTTCCTAGACTTCATTCCGCCCTTTACTGGCCGCCAAGCACCCGCCTGGGAAAGCCTCCAGGCAGGCCCAGCCTGGCCACCCTGAAGCGCAGTAGCCAAGCGGAGCCAGCAGCCTGCCCGCTGAGGCGGAGTACAGCCCGGCAAGAGGCCGTGAGCACTAAGCCACGGCCAGGACAACGCAGGCAAGCAGGCGGGAGGGGGACGAGCCGGCAGCTTCTTCCTCCTGACAGCCGCGGCGGCCGCCGCCTCACCTCTGCGACGGCAGCGCCGCGGCGTAACGGCTCAGCAGCGACCGTTACGGCAGGCAGCGCCGCT